>NC_090373.1:195726418-196003918 GCF_036365525.1 Heterodontus francisci | reverse complement strand
GCACACACCTTCTCTCTCTCTCTCTCCGCACACACCTTCTCTCTCTCTCTCTCTCCGCACACACTACCCCTCTCTCTCCGCACACACCACCTCTCTCTCTTTCCCTCTCTCTCCACACACACCACCCCTCTCACTCTCTCTCTCTCTCTCTCTCTCTCCGCACACACCAACCCTCTCTCTCTCTCTCTCCGCACACATCACCCCCCTTCTCTTACCCCCCTGCCCTCCCTTCTTGCTCGCACTTTCTCCCCCCACTTCTGTCTCTCAATATTTCATATTTTACATAGAAACTAGGAGGAGTCGGCCATTTGGCCCTTCGAGCCTGCTCCGCCATTCATTATGGTCATGGCTGATCATACAACTCCGTCGCCTGTTCCCGCTTTCACCCCATACCCTTTAGACCCAAGAGCTATATCTAACTCCTTTTTGAAAACATTCAATGTTTTGGCCTCAACTGCTTTCTGTGGGAGCAAATTCCACAGGCTCACCACTCTCTGGGTGAAGAAATTTCTCCCCATCACAGTCTTGAAAGGTTTATTCCATATTCTTAGTCTATGACCCCTAGTTATGGACCTCCCCACCATTGGGAACATTCTTCCTGTATCTACCCTGTCAGGAATTTTATAGGTTTCTATGAGATCCCCGCTCACTCTTCTGAACTCCAACAAATATAATCCTAACCAACTCAATCTCTCCTCATATGTCAGTCCCGCCATCCCAGGAATCAGTCTGGTAAACCTTCGCTGCACTCCCTCGAAAGCAAGAACATTCTTCTTCAGATAAGGAGACCAAAACTGCACACAATATTCCAGTTGTGGCCTCACCAAGGCCCTGTATAATTGCCTGCAAGACATCCCTGTTTCTGTACTCGAATCCTCTCACTATGAAGGCCAACACAACCACTTGCCTTTTTTTACCGCCTGTTGGACTGCATGCTTACCTTCAGCGACTGGTGTACGAGAACACCCAGGTCTCGCTGCATATTTTCATTTCCTTCCTCCCTTACACCCTTTCCCAAGTGCTCCCTGCTTTGCTGTTTTTCTCACAGCCTCTTTAAGGTTTCGGAATGCATGAAAACAACAATAAATATATATGTAACTGCTTTCAAAACATACAGCAGAAATGTATGCCCAAGGCTGTAATTTTGCTGCAGTATTTTTGTACATTTGGACACTGAATTTTACCTCATTGTATTTTCAGATTACAGTATAAAAAAGTTGATGAAATCCTAGTAATTTTATTGGTTTGAGGTAATGAGGAGAGGGATCAAGGAACTACTAGTCAAGACAAATAGTGTTAAGTCGAACTAAGGACGCATCACAGGGAGAGCCTGAGCAGTGGCCTAAAACGACAGAATAGCCTAGCAACTAACATGTCAACTGTGCTCCAGATAACAGATGATCTGTGAGATAAGCTGGTGTCAGTTTAATTTCGATAAATAAACTGTACACGTTTCTGATCTTGTTGGTCTGTGACCAGCGTTGCAGTAAAATTGGTTCGTATTTATAATGTATCTTTGCTATAGAATATCGGGCTCGTAGTGCTTTAAGATGGGAGTAACAGCAGCAACAACTCAAATTTATATTGTACCCTTAGCACAGGAAAAAGTTCCATGGGGCTTCACAGAAGGAGAGGGAGTGAAAATATAAAAAGAATAAAGGAACAGCTACAAACCTATGGTGCGAGAGGAGAGGTGACTGAAAGCTTGGTGGAAAAGAGGTATTTGCGAAGGTTTATAAAGGATATAGAGGTGAAGATGCAGAGTGGGTCAAGGAGGGAATTCCAGGGAATCGGGACTGAAATAGAATCATAGAAAGTTTACAGCACAGAAAGAGGCCACTTGGCCCATCATGTCTGCGTCAGCTGAAAAAAAAGAGCCAGCCAGCCTAATCCCACTTGCCAGCATTTGGTCCTTGGCCCTGCAGGTTATGCCACTTCAGGTGCACATCCAGGCACCTTTTAAATGAGATGAGGTTCCTGCCTCTACCACCCTTTCAGGCAGTGAGTTCCAGACCCCCACTACTCCCTGGGTGAAAAACTTTTTTCTCATCTCCCCTCTAATCCTTCTACCAATCACTTTAAATCTATGCCCCAAGTCACTGACCTCTCTGCTAATGTAAATAGGCCCTTCCCATCCACTCTCTCCAGACCCCTCACAATTTTGTACATCTCAATCAAATCTCCCCTCAGCCTTCTCTGTTCCAAGGAGAACAACCCCGGCCTATCAATATTTCCTCATGGCTGCATTTTCCCAATCCTAGCAACTCTCCTCGTAAATCTCCTCTGTATCCTCTCTCATGTAATTGCATCCTTTCTGTAATGAGGTGACCAGAACTGCACACAGTACTCAAGTTGTGGCCTAACTAGTGTTTTATATAGTTCCAGCATAGGCCATCCTATACTGGGTATTGTGGAATCACAGAATAATACAGTGCAGAAGAGGCCCTTCGGCCCATCGTGTCTGTACCGATGCATTAAAGACACCTGACCTGTCTACCTAATCCTATTTGCCAGCACTTGGCCCATAACCTTGAATGTTATGACGTGCCAAGTGCTCATCCAGGTACTTTTTAAAGGATGTGAGGCAACTTGCATCTACCACCCTCCCAGGCAGGGCATTCCAGACTGTCCCCACCCTCTGGGTAAAAAAGTTCTTCCTCAAGTCCCCCTTCAACCTCCCGCCCCTCACCTTAAACTTGTGACCCCTCGTAACTGACCCTTCAACTAAGGGGAACAGCTGCTCCCTATCCACCCTGTCCATGCCCCTCATAATCTTGTACACCTCGATCACGTCACCCTCAGTCTTCTCTGCTCCAGTGAAAACAACCCAAGCCTATCCAACCTCTCTTCATAGCTTAAATGTTCCATCCCAGGCAACATCCTGGTGAATCGCCTCTGCACCCCCTCCAATGCAATCACATCCTTCCTATAATGTGGCAACCAGAATTGCACACAGTACACCAGCTGTGACCTTACCAAAGTTCTGGACAACTCCAACATGACCTCCCTGCTTTTGTAATCTATGCCTCGATTGATAAAGGCAAGTGTCCCATATGCCTTTTTCACCACCCTATTAACCTGCCCTTCTGCCTTCAGAGATCTATGGACAAACACACCAAGGTCCCTTTGTTCCTCGGAACTTCCCAGTGTCAGGCCATTCATTGAATATTTCCGTGTCACATTACTCCTTCCAAAGTGTATCACCTCACACTTTTCAGCGTTAAATTCCATCTGCCACTTTTCTGCCCATTTGACTATCCCATCTATATCTTCCTGTAACCTAAGACACTCCACTTCACTGTTAACCACGTCGGCCAATCTTTGTGTCATCTGCGAACTTACTGATCCTACCCGCCACATTGTCATTTATATAAACGACATAGATGACTAACAATAATGAGAGAGGAATAATTGACAATCTAGTTGTGCGAGACCCCTTGGGGATGAGTGACTGTAATATGATGGAATTCTTCATCAAGATGGAGAGTGACGTAGTTGATTCTGAGACTAGGGTCCTGAATCTTAGTAAAGGAAACTACGGAGGTATGAGGCGCGAGTTGGTTATGATGGATTGGGAAACGTTACTTAAAGGGATGACGGTGGATAGGCAATGGCAAACATTCAAAGAGTGCGTGGATGAACTGCAACAATTGTTTATTCCTGTCTGGAGCAAAAGTAAAACGGGAAAGATAGCCAAACCATGGTTTACAAGGGAAATTAGAGATAGCATTAGATCCAAGGAAGAGGGCATACAAATTTGCCAGAAAAAACAACAGACCTGAGGATTGGGAGCAGTTTAGAATTCAGCAAAGGAGGACCAAGGGATTGATTAAGAAGGGGAAAATAGAGTACGAGAGCAAGCTTGCAGGAAACATAAAAAGTTTCTCTTGGTATGTGACGAGAAAAAGATTAGTGAAGACAAATGTAGGTCTCTTACAGTCAGAAACAGGGGAATTTATTATGGGGAACAGTGGCTGACCAACTAAATGCATATTTTGGTTCTGTCTTCACAAAAGAGGACACAAATAACATAACAGAAATGTTGGGGAACACAGGGTTTAGTGAGAGGGAGGAACTGAAAGAAATCAGTATTAGTAGAGAAATGGTGTTGGGGAAATTGATGGGATTGAAGGCCGATAAATCCCCAGGGCCTGATGGTCTGCATCACAGAGTACTTAAGGAAGTGGCCCTCGAAATAGTGATGCGTTGGTGGTCATCTTCCAAGATTCTATAGACACTGGAACAGTTCCTACGGATTGGAGAGTAGCTAATGTCACCCACTATTTAAAAAGGGAGGTTGAGAGAAAACAGGGAATTATAGACCAGTCAGCCTGACATCAGTAGTGGGGAAAATTCTAGAGTCCATTATCAAAGATTTTATCGCAGAGCACTTCGAGAACAGTGGTAGAATCGGGCAGAGTCAGCATGGATTTACGAAAGCGAAATCATGCTTGACAAATCTACTAGAATTCTTCGAGGATGTAACTAGTAGAGTTGATGAGGTGGAGCCAGTGGATGTGGTTTTATTTGGACTTTCAGAAGGCTTTCGACAAAGTCCCACATAAGAGGTTAGCGTGTAAAATTAAAACGCATGGGATTGGGGGTAGTGTATTGCGATGGATAGAAAATTGGTTGGCAGACAGGAAACAAAAGAGTAGGAATGAACGGGTCTTTTTCCGAATGGCAGGCAGTGACTAGTGGGGGTACCGCAGGGATCGGTGCTAGGACCCCAGCTATTCACAATATATATTAATGATTTAGATGAGGGAACTAAATGTAATATCTCCAAATTTGCAGATGACACAAAACTGGGTGGGAGGGTGAGTTGTGAAGAGGATGCAGAGAGGCTTCAGGGTGATTTGGACAAGTTGAGTGAGTGGACAAATGCATGAAGATGCAGTAAAATGTGGATAAATGTGAGGTTATCCACTTTGGTGGCAAAAAACAGGAAGGCAGATTATTATCTGAATGGCTATAAACTGAGAGAGGGGAATATGCAACGAGACCTGGGTGTTCTTGTACACCAGTCGCTGAAGGTAAGCATGCAGATGCAACAGGCGATAAAAAGGCAAATGGTATGTTGGCCTTCATAGCGAGAGGATTCGAGTACAGGAGCAGGGATGTTTTGCTGCAATTATGCAGGGCCATGGTGAGGCCATACCTGGAATATTGTGTGCAGTTTGGTCTCTTTATCTGAGGAAGGATGTTCTTGCTATAGAGGGAGTGCAGCAAAGGTTTACCAGACTGATTCCTGGGATGGTGGGACTGATATATGAGGAAAGATTGAGTTGGTTAGGATTATATTCGCTGGAGTTCAGAAGAGTGAGGGGGCAATCTCATAGAAACCTATAAAATTCTAACAGGACTTGACAGGGTAGATGCAGTAAGGATGTTCCCATGGTGGGGGAGTCCAGAACCAGGGATCATAGGCTAAGGATATGGGGTAAACCTTTCAGGACTGAGATGAGGAGAAATTTCTTCACCCAGAGAGTGGTGAGCCTGTGGAATTTGCTACCACAGAAAGCAGTTGAGGCCAAAACATTGTATGTTTTCAAGAAGGCGTTAGATATAGCTGTTGGGGCGAAAGGGATCAAACGATATGGGGAGAAAGTGGGAACAGGTTACTGAGTTGGATTATCAGCCATGATCATAATGAATGGCGGAGTAGGCTCGAAGGGCCGAATGGCCTACCCCTGCTCCTATTTTCTATGTTTTTAACCACCTGCTCTACTATTCTATACCTCGGCTAATAAAGGAAAGGATCCCAAATGCCTCCTTCACCTTATCAACCTGTCCTGCTACCTTTAGGGATCTGTGGACATACACTACAAGGTCCCTTATTTCCTCTACACCTCTCAATATCCTCCCATTTATTGTGTATTCCTTTGCCTTGTTTGACCTCCCCAAATGCATTACCTCACATTTCTCTGGGCTAAATGTAGCTAAATGTTTTCAGATGAAGTGGGAGATGGAGATGCAAAAAGGTTCCATGTTCTTTGGTTGTATGGACAGTAAAGCAGTCGTGTACCATAAATATTTCTTACTCCCTAGCCAATTGATATGAGGGTACTTTTGCTGTACTACATTGGACCTTTTTTTTAAGCCAATCTCTCTATGCTGGTTTGAGACTGATGCCCCCAGCTCCTTGTGTGCGAGTGGCTGTAACTGAGGCAAAATATGGCTTGGCACCTCTAGCAAAAAGGCTAGATCCTGGCCCCCAGATACCAATTTGTAAAAAAAAAAGAAAATTACTTGGGAGCCTTGGGATTTATATTGGGTGATGAAATCAAGCCTTGCCAAAGTATGTTTAGAGTCATGGAGAGATACAGCACCGAAACAGGCCCTTCGGCCGACTGAGTCCACGCCGACCATCAACCACCCATTTCTACTAATCCTACATTAATCCCATTTTCCCTCTCTCATCCCCACCTTCCCTCAATTATCCTACCACCTACCTACACTTGGGGCAATTTTTTTTTTTTACAGTGGCCAATTTACCTATCAACCCATAAGTCTTTGGCTGTGGGAGGAAACCGGAGCACCTGGAGGAAACCCACGCGGTCACAGGGAGAACTTGCAGACTCCGCACAGGCAGTACCCAGAACCGAACCCGGGTCGCTGGAGCTGTGAGGCTGCGGTGCTAGCCACTGCGCCACTCCTTTTAAAAAGCAGTTTCTCCCACAAATTTTGCTGTCAAGCAAAACTTTTAGTTATATTTAGATTTATTTGAGCAGTATGATATTCTCTCTTAGATCTCAAATCCCCCCAAGTTTTCTCCCTCAGCCCCTAAAGGTGCTGATCTGTACAGGCATGCCAGCAACCTTACAAGTGACCATTCTTCAAATGTAAGCCTAGACAGTGAATGCTACACTGTTCAACAGTGAGAGCCATCACAGCAAAGGCATATTCTGTCAATGCCCAAAATTCACACATGCAAGAGAACTATAGGGAAAGGACAGGTGAGAGGAACTAAGTGGTAGCTCTTTCAAAGAGCTGGCCCAGGCAGGATGGTCTTAATGGCTTCCTTCTGTGCTATATGATTCCATGTACATCTTTCGAGCAGGTGTCACTGATTATTGATCAGAAGTGATTTTGGCCAGTTTTCTTCAACAAATGTCCTTTTCTTTACCCATAGCTAATTCATTATCGGTCAGTAGTCAGTTTTGAGATTGTTTCTGGTTGTTATAACTCCGTATTGCTTCAGATAGTGCATTATTCCACCAGAGGGGAGTAATACTGGTTTCTAACTGAGATACCATGGTAGTAAGGGCACGTTGTGCTAGAATTTTACAATTCTTCACCATGGGAAATAAGTGTGAGCTGTGGCAAAAAAAACTTATTGATCTAATTTCCTTAATGCTAAATGGAGCTGTTGTATTGATTCTTTCTCACCCATAAATAAATATCACTGATGGGTTGTTTTGCATGTTGAACTGTTCCCAGGCTCCAGAGAGAAACAAGACTGAGACTGTTTTCACTACTGAAGGATTTTGCCCTGTAGTTAGCAATATGGGGATTACTAAAAAGGAGCCTAAAGGCAAATATTGAAATGTGTAAAGAAAGGCTTTTCTTGGCAGCTGCTTTAGTTCCAGGAAGTAAAATCTAAACCTTGACTGATGTTGCTAATTGAAAGGATAACCATTATGTGATAGTATTTCTTAATCTCTGAAAGGTTTGGTAAGTGTGAAGAAGCTGTGTGGGACTTTGGTGTAGAGTAACTCCCTCTTCCCAGCCAAGTGTTTGCTGAGCACATTCCTCTGTGTGGCTAATCTAGCCAGTAGATTTACTTACTTGGGAAAGTCACACTCAAGATTGTAATGGACAAAACTTCTTTTTCTTTATTCTGGTGTTTATAAAGGGCCTCGATTTCCCTTTGTATTTTACCTGATGATGAACCCGCAGTTGATGCTAAAACACCTTTGCAGCCTGGTCCTCTGCTTTCTGTGTTGTGATTTATTTTTTGGAGGTGTGTGTATGAGAGATCCTTAGACAGGAAGGAGTTGGACTGTGTTCGAGTTGTGTTATAGGGAATAAAAAGCTGCCTTGAAGTACATTTGCGCAGTACTAGTACATCTATCAAGGCCAGTTGCAGATTGCCTCCTATCACAACCCACTGTGGTGTGGATTGCTGACTGAGCTGAGATGGCAAGCAGTTCTCTCTCTCTCTTTCAACAGTAAGTCAAGAAGAGGCAATGCTATTTGGTGGTATGGCCATCCCAGCATCCACATACTAATCTGATGGGACCCCTTGAAATAGAAATATTGAAAAAAGCCGTATGGTTTTTCTAGTAGTTTTTTCCTTCCCTTCCTGTGGGGAAGTGTCCAGCCTCCACTTGGCAATGACCTGCGGTGAAACAAATGGAATCAGAACTCAGCTGTTGCAAGCACAAACACGCATTCTGGCAGCTCATGATGCAGTGTGTGGTGACCTTGAGCTGTGGGATTGAGCTCTTAACAAAAGGTTAGTGAGTAGCTTGCTTCCTTGTCTGTAATTCTGTTTTAGGAATCATTCTGCTGTATTGGATTTTGTTTTGGGATAAGTGAAGAATTGTATAAGTGAAGAATACAAAATTGTATTTTGTTTTGGGATAAGTGAAGAAAATCAGAGGGAAATCCCAAGAAGTATTCCTATAAATCTGAAGAGTGTAGAGAGCAGGCAGCAATTTTTTTAATGGAATTAAATAATTCCTGTGGCTGTGAAAAAAAACAGTGTTTGGGAGGCTCTTTGATTAAGCAACACAGTTTGGAGCATGTTGTCATTAGAAGTCTGAGACAGACAATGGCAAAAGAACCTGTGCTCAATTGTGCCTATACAATGAGGAATCTGGATCACAGCCAAGATGGACTTTTTGCTTGTCCAACATCCACGCACATGTCTAGCAAGATGTAAGGATTAATGTGCCACAGTGATCAATGCTGGGGCCTCAACTTTTTATAATTTATATAAATGACTTAGATGAAGGGACCAAAGGTATGGTTGCTAAATTTGCTGATGACACAAAGATAGGTAGGAAAGTAACTTGTGAAGAGGATATGAAGGGGCTACAAAGGGACATAGATAGGTTAAGTGAGTGGGCAAAGACCTGGCAAGTGGAGAATAATGTGGGGAAGTGTAAAATTGTCCACTTCGGCAGGAAGAATAAAAAAGAAGCATATTATCTAAATGGTGAGAGATTGCAGAGCTCTGAGATACAGAGGGATCTGGGTGTCCTAGTACATGAATCGCAACAGGTTAGTATGCAGGTACAGCATGTAATTGGGAAAGCTCATAGAATGTTATCACTTATCGCGAGGGGAATTGAATACAGAAGTAGGGAGGTGATGCTTCAGCGAAACTACATCTGGAGTACTGTGTATAGTACCACTCTCATTTAAGGAAGGATGTAAATGCGTTGGAGACAGTACAGAGAAGGTTTACTAGACTAATACCTGGAATGGGCAGACTGTCTTACGAGGATAGATTGGACAGGCTAGGTTTGTATCAGCTGGAGTTTAGAAGAGTAAGAGGCAACTTGATTGAAACATATAAGATCCTGAGGGGTCTTCACAGGGTGGATGTGGAAAGGATTTTTCTCCTTGTGGGAGAATCTAGAACTGGGGTCAGTGTTTAAAAATAAGGGGTCGCCTATTTAAGACAGAGATGAGAAATTTATTCTCTCTGAGGGTCGTGATTCTTTGGAATTCTCTTCCTCAAAAGGCGGTGGAAGCAGAGTCTTTGAATATTTTTAAGGCAGAGGTAGATAGATTCTTGATAAGCAAGGGGGCGGAAGGTTATTGGGGGTAGGTGGAAATGTGGAGTAATCAGTTCAGCCATGAACTTATTAAATGGCAGAGCAGGCCCGAGGGGTCGAGTGGCCTACTCCTGCTCCTAATTCGCATGTTCGTATAAAAAGGGACTCCAACCAATGAAAGAGATATTAGGAGGGTGACCAAAGGGCTTGGTCAAAGAGGTGGGTCTTGAAGGAGGAGAGGAAGTAGAGTGGTTTAAGGAGGGAGTTACAAAGCAAATGCTGAGATGGTTGAAGGCTCGGCTGCAAATGGTGTGGCGAACATAAGAAATAGGAGCAGGAATAGGCCATTCGGCCCCTCAAGCCTGCCCCGCCATTCAGTAAGTTCATGGCTGATCTGCCCCAGACCTCAACTCCTCTTTTGTACCAGCTCCTCAAGAGCCCTCAACTCCCCGAGATTTCAAAAATCTATCTACCTCCTCTTAATACTTTCAGTGATCCAGCCTCCACAACAAATTCCAGACATTCACTACCCTCTGAGAGAAGGAATTCCTTCGCATCTCAGTTTTAAATGAGTGTCCCCTTATTCTGTAACTATGTCCCCTAGTTCGAGATTCCCCCACTAGTGGAAACATATTCTCAACATCTACCCTTAGAATCTTATATGTTTCAATAAGGTCATCCCTCATTCTTCTAAGCTCTAATGAATAAAGGCCTAACTTGTTTAGCAGTTCTTGATAAGTTAACCCCTTCATCCCAGGAATCAGCCTGAATCTCTTTTGAACTGCCTCCAATGCCAGTATATCCTTTCTTAAATACAGGGACCAAAACTGTACACAGTACTCTAGGTGCGGCCTCACCAACACCCTGTACAGTTGTAACAAGACTTCCCTATTTTAAACTCCAACCCCCTAGCAATCAAGGCCAAAATTCCATTTGCTGCTTTAATGACTTGCTGCACCTGCATGCTAACATTTTGTGTTTCATGTACAAGAACACCCAGATCCCCCTCTGCTGCACTTTTTTGGAGTCTCTCCATTTAAATAATAGTCTGCCTTTTGATTCTTCCTACCAAAGTGCATGACCTCACACTTTCCTACATTAAACTCCATCAGCCAAGTTTCTGCCCACTCAACCTATCTATATCCCCTTGCAGATTCTTCATCACAACATGCCCTCCCACCTATTTTTGTATCGTCAGCAAATTTGGATATATTACACTCTGCCCTCTCCTCCAAGTCATTAATAATTGAGGTCCTAGGACTGATCCTTGTGGCACTCCACTAGTTACATGTTTCCAACCTGAAAAAGACCCATTAATCCCGACTCTCTGCCTTCTGTGAGTTAACCGATCTTCAGTCCATGCTAATACATTACCCGCAATACCATGAGCTCCTATCTTGTGCAATAATCTTTTATGTGGCACCTTATCGAATACCTTCTGGAAATCCAAATACACTACATCTACCAGTTCCCCTTTATCAACTCTGCTTGTCATATCCTCAAAGAACTGTAGCAAATTTGTCAAACATGATTTCCTCTTTACAAAACCATGTTGACTCTATGTTAAGCTTTTCTAAATGTCCTGCTATTTCTTCCTTAATCATGGACTCTAGCATTTTCCCAACGACCGATGTTAGGCTGACTGGCCTATAGTTTCCTGCTTTTTGTCTCCCTCCCTTCTTGAACGGGGGCATCACATTAGCGGTTTTCCAATCTGCTGGGACCCTCCCGGAATCCAGTGAGTTCTGGAATATTTCGACCAATGCCTCCACTATCACTGCAGCCACTTCCTTTAAAACCCTTGGATGCTAATGGGATGCAGGTCATCGGGTCCTGGTGACTTGCCTGCCTTTAGTCCCATTAGTTTGTCAAATACTTTGTTCCTCGTGATAGAGACTGTTACAAGATCTTTCCTCCCATTAGCTCCTTGCTTATCTGATATCTGTGGGATGTTTATAGTGTCCTCACCGTGAAGACCAATGTAAAATATTGGTTTAAATTATCTTCCATTTCCCTGTTCTGCGTTATCAATTCTCCAGTTGCATCCTCCAAGGGTCCCACGCTCACTTTAGCTACTCTCTTTTTATATACCCGTAGAAGCTCTTGCTGTTTGTTTTTATATTTCTTGTCAATTTACTTTCATAAGCAATTTTTTCCCTCTTTATTAGCTTTTTGGTCATCCGCTGCTGGTTCCTAAAAAAAAAATTCCCAATCCTTCCGGAATGTCGAATACCCTTGAATATTGAGTTCCCAGTCTTGGTCACTCTGCAACTACGTCTCTGTAAAAACTATCAAGTCATATTCATTTATTTCTATTTGTGCCGTCAACTCGTCTATCTTGTTACGAATGCTACGTGCATTCAGATAAAGAGCCTTAAGCTTTGACCTTTTACCATTATTACTCATTCTGTTCTAATTTCTGCTGCACTCTTCTGCTTATATTTTCTGCCCCTTCCTGTCACTCTTTGATTACTGTTCACCTCTTCACTATCCTGCACCTCTGCTCTCTCGTTTCTTTTTGATTTTTTAAACTTTCCTTCAATTGGACCTTCCCTCCCCTCCCCTCCACTAATTAGTTTAAAGTTCTATCTACAACCCTAGTTATACGATTCGCCAGGACACTGGTCCCAGCATGGTTCAAGTGAAGCCCGTCCCAACAGAACAGCTCTCTCCTTCCCCAGTACTGGTGCCAGTGTCCCATGAATCAGAACCCATTTCTCCCACACCAATCTTTGAGCCACGTGTTTATCTCTCTCATCTTACTTACCCTACGCTAATTTGCATGTGGCTCAGGTAGTAATCCGGAGATTATTATCTTTTGAGGTTCTGCTTTTTAATTTAGCCCCGAGCTGCTCATAATCCCTCAGTAGAACTCTTTCCTAGTCCTACCTATGTCGTTGGTACCTACCTGGACCACGACAACTGGATCCTTCCCCTCCCACTCCAAGTTCCTCTCCAGCCCAGAAGAGATGTCCTTACCACCAGGTAAGCAACGCAGCCTTTGGGAATCCATGTCTTTGCTGCAGAGAACAGTATCTATTCCTCTAACAATGCTATCCCCTATTACTACTATATTTCTCTTTTCTCCCCCCACTTGAATGGCACTCTGAACCACGGTGCTGTGGTCAGTTCGCTCATCCTCCCTGCAGTCTGTGCCCTCGTCCAAACCAGGAGCAAGAACCTCGTACCTATTGGATAAGGGCACTGGCTGAGGCTCCTCCAAAGCTAAATTCTGGATCCCCAAACCTGCCTCACTCTCAGTCACACCCTCCTGCCCCTGACCACGGTCCAAATTTGATGTAATTAATCTAAGAGGTGTGACTGTCTCCTGAAACACAGTGTCCAGGTAACTCTCCCCCTCCCTGATGTGTTGCAGTGTCCGCAGCTCGGACTCCAGCTCATCAACTCTGAGCCGAAGGTCCTCGAGCAGCCAACACTTGCTGCAGATGTGGCCACTGTGGATCACACCTGCATCCACCAGCTCCCACATACTACAGCTGCAACACATCGCCTGCCCAGCCAACTCTATTCTATTGAATTAATTAATTAGGATGTTAAATATTTTAAAAGTGAATTTCTTAACTGTACTCTTCAGCTGTAATAACGTCTCTTGATTTAAACCACTTGGCCAATCAAAAGAGACACGGAAGAGATACCCACCAATCACCTACCTGTTTTCCTGTGACGTCACACTTCGGCTCTAACAGGTAGCAGGGGCTCTCTGCAGGTCCGCGCTCTCTCCGTGTGCTAGGCCTCCCGCTCTGTCGCTGGTTTTTATCTCCCATCGCCGCTGCCCTTCTCACACAGGTCCGCTCTCTGGGCACACAAGAGCCAGAGTAGGAGGAATGCAGTATTCTGGGGGTTGTAGGGCAGAAGATTAGAGATGGCAATGAAGACTTTTGAACAAAAGAATGAGAATTTTAAATAAAAACAGAAAATGCTGGAAATACTCATCAGGTCAGGCAGCATTTGAGGAGAGAGAAGCAGAATTAATGTTTCAGTTCAATGATCTTTCATCAGCCTGACTTGCTGAGTACTTCCAGGATTTTCTATTTTTATTTCAGATTTCCAACATCCACAGTATTTTGCTTTCAGTTGAGAATTTTAAATTGGAGGGATTGGGAACCAGTGCAGGCCACCAAGGACAGAAAAGTGATGGGTAAACAGGACTTTATGTGGGATAAGTTACGGGTAGTAGAGTTTGATGAACATGAGTTAGGGCATGGAATATGGGAGATTGTTATATAATCCTCATGGTTGACTATTTCCTTAAGAGAATGGAGCCTGCCATCCCTACCCTGTCTGGCCTACATGTGACTCCAGTTCCACACTAAATAGTTGACTTTAATGGCCTGAGGACAGTGAGGGATGAGCAATGAAAGTCTTGTCCGCATTGCTACATCCCAATATATCAATATATAAAAAATTAAAGTCTTTTCCTGTAGAGTGGGAGCATTTGCTGCAACTGTCTTGGTTGAGATGACCAATTCTGTACAGCTGGTGATCGATTCAGGGATTGTCCATATTTGCAGGACTAAGCTTCATGTGTGAAACTAGACATTAATAAGTTGTTCAAGGCATTGCTGGACTAGGAGTCAGTGTAGCTCAGTGGGCACAGGGGTGATGAGTGAACGGGATTTGGTGCATGTTAGGACTTGGGCAGCAAGTCTTGGATTAGCTCATGTTTATAGAAAATGGAAGGCGAGACACTGGCCTGAAGATGCATTTTCCTTTTCCCTCTCACTGGAATATGCTTGATTGTATCCTTTCCATCTCCTGTTCAAAATATTTCTCATTGCTATTCTACAGTTCCATTTAATCTGGGCAAGATCCTTTTATATCTTATAATTTTACCAGTTAGGCACTCTTGTCCTGGCCTTTTTCCTTCTTTTCTGTTCTAAAATTGAATCTAATTATGTTGCGGTCCCTGCTTTCTAAATGTTTCCCTACTTGTTAATACTCATACTAAATGTCTAATTAAGAAAGAACTTGGATTTATTAAGCACCTTTTACTATCACAGAATATCCCAAAGTGATTCGGTGTAATCGCTATTATAATTTTATTCCTTCATGGGATGCGTCTGTCGTTGGCTTGGCCAGCATTTATTGCCCATTCCTAATTGCCCTTGAGAAGGTGGTGGTGAGCTGCCCTTCTTGAACCGCTGCAGTCCATGTGGTGTAGGTACACCCACAGTGCTGTTAGGAAGGGAGTTCCAGGATTTTGAGGCAGCAACAGGGAATGGTGATGATGTAGGAAATGTGGCAGCCACTTTGTGCACAACAAACACCCGCAACCAGGAATGAAATAAATGAGTAGATCATGTGTTTTTGTGATGTTGATTGAAGAATTAACATTAGCCAGGACACCAGGGATAACTCCTCTGCTTTTCTTTGAAATAGTGTCATGGGGTCTTTTATGGCCACCTGGGAGGGGAGACAAAGCACAGTTTAACGTCTCATTCATATGACAGCACCTCTGACAGTGCAGCACTTACTTAGTACTGCACTGTAGTGTCAGTCTGGGTTATGTGTTCCCGTCTGTGGAGTTTAGTTTTTAACCCACAACCTGTTTCCATAATGGAAATTATGCTACCAACTGAGACACAGCTAAGATCTCAACATTTGTCAAACTTTTATGCTTCATATTTCTACTTAATTGTACATAAATTTTATTTTTTATGGTCTATGAAACTTGGTCTTCGTTTAATATCTTATCATTCTAAGGTAGGTTTGGCAGCATAAGTGTATGTTTAATGTGGAACGCAGATATCTGCGAAAAGGAAACTCTTAATCCGCATTGTGCACACCCTTTGTTGGGCAATGTACAGAGACGGTACAACTTCTGGATCGCACGGACCAAGATCTGTTTGCCAGAGTTGTAAGTCCATCAGTTGGGATCGCAAAACCATGTTAATTGTTCAAGTCTCTGATTTCAGATATGGTCTTTTGTCAATAAAGTCCTAATTTTAAACCTTGTCCCTAGCTCCAAAATTTTGGGTGTCAGCTAGGAGGACAGAAAGGGTAAGTTACAGAGGGGAGGGGGGTTAAAAGGATCAAGGAGCAATGGGCAAGATTAGATTGGTTAGGGAAAGGAAGCAAAATTAAAATTTAAGAATAACGCACAGAATGGACTAAAAAATTGTGTTCAAAATCTGCCTTTCAAACCTAGAGAGTTAATGATGCTGCAAGAAATGTCTTTTGACATTTGAGTACTTTTATTAGAGTGGTGGTGTATCTTTGTGTCCAAGCATGTGCTGAAAACTTGCAAAGTGTCTGCCTCAGGGAGACAGGAATTTCTGTGGTCCTCTTGGCAGTCTAAGGTTTAAAATAGTGCCACTTTCAAAGTATTCTTAGGAGATTTGAAGTAATAATTGTCTCTCGAGATAAGGAGGCCCAAAAGAAAAAGAAAGAAACTTTCAAAGTATTCTTAGGAGATTTGAAGTAATAATAGTATGTTATAGGTTGATACGATGTAAACGGGTGCAATCATTCATTTTATCAGAAAATTGTATTCTATCTTTATGAATAGCTAACAAACCATTTTAAGTAAACTGATTAGTCTTGTGTTGTGGGGCATTAATAGCTGTTTCATAAGATAGTTATTGTGTGATTCTGTAGTTGATCATGAGGGCTTACAGGGAAAGGACAGTGAAAACAGTGGCTCACCTTGTATTTAGTCTCAACAAAACCATCTGGATTTGAAAATCTCCATTGTGACTTCTTCTGTTTTGACTTTTATTTTGGTAAAAAAAGAACTGTCCATACATTATGCAATGGGAGAGACTTGGAATTTTAACGGCTTCTAAACCCATTGAAGGCTAGTGATTTGAAAGAGTTCCCTTTTGATTGATCTACTTGTGTGGAATCTTCCTCAAGGCTCTCATCTGTTTGTTGGATATTGGTGAGAAAGAATTTCGAGGCTAGATTGTGGTTTGGAGGTGAGTTGCTTCAAGGACAGCTCGACAAGTGATGGTTATTTTGCTGGAGTCCATGTACTATGTGAAGTTGAAGCTGCAGAATCTCTGTGTCGCCAGCTCGGCTTCTACACTTGTGAAATCAAGCCAAGTGTTCAAATGCATCATTGCTCCAAATGTTCCACAGTAGGTGGCTCAAAGTGCTCTGCTGACTGTATCCTAAATCATCCCAAGTTCTGTTCACCCATCACCCTGTGCTTGCAGACCTACATTGGTTCACTGTCTGTCAATGCCTTGATTTAAAAATTCTCATCCTTGTTTTCAAATCCTTCCATGGCCTCACCACTCACTATCTCTCTGTTACCTCCTCCAGCCGTACAACCATCCAAGATCTCCAGGCTCCTCTAATTCTGGCCTCTTGCATATCTCCAATTTTCACTGCTCCTTTGGCAGCTGTGCCTTCAGCTGTCTAGGTCCTAAGCTCTGGAATTTCATCCCTAAATCTCTCTGCCTCTCTACCTCTCTTTCCTCGCTTAAGATAAGACTGGCTGAGGGAGGGGTCTCAGGCTCCCCTCTTGCCCCTCTCCTGGTTTGGCCGTAACAGGGTTTATGTTTTAAAACATTGGGGTGGGGGAGGAGGAGAGAGAAAGAAAGGGGGGGAGGGGGAGAGTGAGACGGGTGAGGGAGAGAGAGTGAGACGGGTGAGGGAGAGAGAGTGGGGGGCAGAGGGGGAGAGAGAGTGGGGGGCAGAGGGGGAGAGAGAGTGAGGGGGGCAGAGGGGGAGAGAGAGTGAGGGGGGCAGAGGGGGAGAGAGAGTGAGGGGGCAGAGGGGGAGAGAGAGTGAGGGGGCAGAGGGGGAGAGAGAGTGAGGGGGGCAGAGGAAGAGAGAGAGTGAGGGGGGCAGAGGAAGAGAGAGAGTGAGGGGGGCAGAGGAAGAGAGAGAGTGAGGGGGGCAGAGGAAGAGAGAGAGTGAGGGGGGCAGAGGAAGAGAGAGAGTGAGGGGGGCAGAGGAAGAGAGAGAGTGAGGGGGGCAGAGGAAGAGAGAGAGTGAGGGGGGCAGAGGAAGAGAGAGAGTGAGGGGGGCAGAGGAAGAGAGAGAGTGAGGGGGGCAGAGGAAGAGAGAGAGTGAGGGGGGCAGAGGAAGAGAGCGAGTGAGGGGGGCAGAGGAAGAGAGAGCAGGAGAGAGGGGGCACGATAGAGAGGGAGAGTGTGGGACAGGAAGAGAGGGAGAGGGGTCGCAGGGAGAGAGGGAGAGGGGTCGCAGGGAGAGAGGGAGAGGGGTCGCAGGGAGAGAGGGAGAGGGGTCGCAGGGAGAGAGGGAGAGGGTTCGCAGGGAGAGAGGGAGAGGGGGGGGTGCAGGGAGAGAGGGAGAGGGGGGGCAGGGAGAGGGAGAGGGGGGCAGGGAGAGAGGGAGAGGGGGGGCAGGGGGGGCAGGGAGAGGGAGAGGGGGGGCAGGGAGAGAGGGAGAGGGGGGGCAGGGAGAGAGGGAGAGGGGAGGGAGAGAGGGAGAGGGAGAGAGGGAGAGGGGGGGCAGGGAGAGGGGGGACAGGGAGAGGGGGGGACAGGGAGAGGGGGGGACAGGGAGAGGGGGGGACAGGGAGAGGGGGGAACAGGGAGAGGGGGAACAGGGAGAGAGGGAGAGGGGGGAGAGGTGGGGGCAGGTAGAGAGGGAGAGGGGGGGGGACAGGGAGAGAGAGAGGGAGAGGTGGGGGGCAGGGAGAGAGGGAGAGGGGGAGGCAGGGAGAGGGGGGGCAGAGGGAGGCAAGGAGAGGGGGGTCAGAGGGAGAGGGAGAGGGAGGGGGGCAGGGAGAGGTGGGGGACAGGGAGAGAGAGAGAGAGGGAGAGGTGGGGGGCAGGGAGAGAGGGAGAGGGGGAGGCAGGGAGAGGGGGGGCAGGGGGAGAGGGAGGGAGAGCAGGGAGAGAGGGAGAGGGGGGGCAGGGAGAGGGAGAGGGGGGGGCAGGGAGAGAGGGAGAGGGGGGGCAGGGAGAGAGGGAGAGGGGGGACAGGGAGAGGGGGGACAGGGAGAGGGGGGACAGGGAGAGGGGGGGGACAGGGAGAGGGGGGGAACAGGGAGAGGGGGGAACAGGGAGAGGGGGGACAGGGAGAGGGGGAACAGGGAGAGGGGGAACAGGGAGAGAGGGAGAGGGGGGAGAGGTGGGGGCAGGTAGAGAGGGAGAGGGGGGGGACAGGGAGAGAGAGAGGGAGAGGTGGGGGGCAGGGAGAGAGGGAGAGGGGGAGGCAGGGAGAGGGGGGGCAGAGGGAGGCAAGGAGAGGGGGGTCAGAGGGAGAGGGAGAGGGAGGGGGGGCAGGGAGAGAGGGAGGGGGGGGCAGGGAGAGGTGGGGGACAGGGAGAGAGAGAGAGAGGGAGAGGTGGGGGGCAGGGAGAGAGGGAGAGGGGGAGGCAGGGAAAGGGGGGGCAGGGGGAGAGGGGGGGGCAGGGAGAGAGGGAGGGGGGTGCAGGGAGAGAGGTAGAAGGGGGAGACGGGGAGAGACGGAGAGAGGGGGAGACGGGGGCAGGGAGAGAGGCGGAGGGAGAGGGGGCAGGGAGAGAGTGAGGGGGAGACGGGGGCAGGGGGAGGGGGAGATGGGGGCAGGGGGTGGGGGAGACGGGGGCAGGGGGAGAGGGAGAGGGGGAGACGGGGGCAAGGGGAGAGGGAGAGGGGGAGACGGGGGCAGGTGGAGAGGGAGAGGGGGAGACGGGGGCAGGAGGGGAGGGGGAGACGGGGGCAGGAGGGGAGGGGGAGACGGGGGCAGGGGGAGGGGGAGACGGGGGCAGGGGGAGGCGGAGAGGGGGGAAGGGAGAGGGAGAGGGGGGCACGGAGAGGAGGGGGGGCAGGGAGAGAGGGAGAGGGGGGGCAGAGGGAGATGGAGGTCAGGGGGAGGGGGGTGCAGGGGGAGGGAGAAATGGGGCAGGGAGAGAGACAGTGGGAGAGAGAGAGAGAGAGAGAGGGAGCGTGGGGGAGAGAGAGAGAGAGAGAGGGAGCGTGGGGGAGAGAGAGAGAGAGAGAGGGAGCGTGGGGGGGAGAGAGAGAGAGAGGGAGCGTGGGGGAGAGAGAGAGAGGGGGGGAGCGTGGGGAAGAGAGAGTAAGAGAGGGGGAGCGTGGGGGAGAGAGAGGGGGAGCGTGGGGGAGAGAGAGGGGAGCGTGGGGTAGAGAGAGAGAGAGAGCGTGGGGTAGAGAGATAGAGAGGGAGCGTGGGGTAGAGAGATAGAGAGGGAGCGTGGGTTAGGGAGATAGAGAGGGAGCTTGGGGGAGAGAGAGAGAGAGAGGGAGCGTGGGGGAGAGAGAGAGAGAGAGGGAGCGTGGGGGAGAGAGAGAGAGAGAGAGAGGGAGCGTGGGGGGGAGAGAGAGAGAGAGAGGGAGCGTGGGGGGGAGAGAGAGAGAGAGAGGGAGCGTGGGGGGGAGAGAGAGAGAGAGAGAGGGAGCGTGGGGGGGAGAGAGAGAGAGAGAGGGAGCGTGGGGGGGAGAGAGAGAGAGAGAGGGAGCGTGGGGGGGACAGAGAGAGAGAGAGGGAGCGTGGGGGGGACAGAGAGAGAGAGAGGGAGCGTGGGGGGGAGAGAGAGAGAGAGGGAGCGTGGGGGGGAGAGAGAGAGAGGGAGCGTGGGGGAGAGAGAGAGAGAGAGGGAGCGTGGGGGAGAGAGAGAGAGAGAGGGAGCGTGGGGGAGAGAGAGAGAGAGGGGGAGCGTGGGAGAGAGAGAGAGAGAGGGGGAGCGTGGGGGAGAGAGAGAGAGAGGGGGAGCGTGGGGGAGAGAGAGAGAGAGAGCGGGAGCGTGGGAGAGAGAGAGAGCGGGAGCGTGGGAGAGAGAGAGAGAGAGAGTGGGAGCGTGGGAGAGAGAGAGAGAGAGAGAGAGAGAGAGAGAGAGAGAGGGAGCGTGGGAGAGAGAGAGAGCGGGAGCGTGGGAGAGAGAGAGAGAGCGGGAGCGTGGGAGAGAGAGAGAGCGGGAGCGTGGGGGAGAGAGAGAGAGCGGGAGCGTGGGGGAGAGAGAGAGAGCGGGAGCGTGGGGGAGAGAGAGAGAGCGGGAGCGTGGGGGAGAGAGAGAGAGCGAGAGAGAGAAGGAGTGTGGGGGAGAGAGAGAGAGAGAGAGGGAGCGTGGGGGAGAGAGAGAGAGATAGGGAGCGTGGGGTAGAGAGAGAGAGAGAGAGGGAGCGTGGGGTAGAGAGAGAGAGAGGGGGTAGAGAGAGCGAGAGAGAGAGAGCGTGGGGTAGAGAGAGCGAGAGAGAGAGGGAGCGTGGGGTAGAGAGAGAGAGGGAGCGTGGGGTAGAGAGAGAGAAAGGGAGCGTGAGGTAGAGAGAGAGAGAGGGGGAGCGTGAGGTAGAGAGAGAGAGAGAGAGAGGGAGCGTGGGGTAGAGAGAGAGGAAGCGTGGGGTAGAAAGAGAGAGAGAGGGGGAGTGTGGGGGAGAGAGAGGGGGAGTGTGGGGGAGAGAGAGAGGGAGCGTGGGGTAGGGAGATAGAGAGGGAGCGTGGGGTAGGGAGATAGAGAGGGAGCGTGGGGGAGAGAGAGAGAGGGAGCGTGGGGGAGAGAGAGAGAGGGAGCGTGGGGGAGAGAGAGAGAGGGAGCGTGGGGGAGAGAGAGAGAGGGAGCGTGGGGGAGAGAGAGAGAGAGAGGGAGGGTGGGGGAGAGAGAGAGAGAGAGGGAGCGTGGGGGAGAGAGAGAGGGAGCGTGGGGGAGAGAGAGAGGGAGCGTGGGGGAGAGAGAGATAGGGGGAGCGTGGGGGAGAGAGAGAGAGGGGGAGCGTGGGGTAGAGAGAGAGAGAGAAAGGGAGCGTGAGGTAGAGAGAGAGAGAGAGAGGGAGCGTGAGGTAGAGAGAGAGGAAGCGTGGGGTAGAAAGAGAGAGAGAGAGGGGGAGCGTGGGGGAGAGAGAGAGAGAGGGAGTGTGGGGGAGAGAGAGAGAGAGGGAGTGTGGGGGAGAGAGAGAGAGAGGGAGGGTGGGGGGGAGAGAGAGAGAGAGAGGGAGCGTGGGGGGGAGAGAGAGAGAGAGAGAGAGGGAGCGTGGGGGGGAGAGAGAGAGAGAGAGGGAGCGTGGGGGGGAGAGAGAGAGAGAGAGGGAGCGTGGGGGGGACAGAGAGAGAGAGAGGGAGCGTGGGGGGGACAGAGAGAGAGAGAGGGAGCGTGGGGGGGAGAGAGAGAGAGAGGGAGCGTGGGGGAGAGAGAGAGAGAGAGGGAGCGTGGGGGAGAGAGAGAGAGAGAGGGAGCGTGGGGGAGAGAGAGAGAGAGAGAGAGGGAGCGTGGGGGGGAGAGAGAGAGAGAGAGGGAGCGTGGGGGGGAGAGAGAGAGAGAGAGAGGGAGCGTGGGGGGGACAGAGAGAGAGAGAGGGAGCGTGGGGGGGACAGAGAGAGAGAGAGGGAGCGTGGGGGGGAGAGAGAGAGAGAGGGAGCGTGGGGGGGAGAGAGAGAGAGGGAGCGTGGGGGAGAGAGAGAGAGAGAGGGAGCGTGGGGGAGAGAGAGAGAGAGAGGGAGCGTGGGGGAGAGAGAGAGAGAGGGGGAGCGTGGGAGAGAGAGAGAGAGAGGGGGAGCGTGGGGGAGAGAGAGAGAGAGGGGGAGCGTGGGGGAGAGAGAGAGAGAGGGGGAGCGTGGGGGAGAGAGAGAGAGAGAGCGGGAGCGTGGGAGAGAGAGAGAGCGGGAGCGTGGGAGAGAGAGAGAGAGAGAGTGGGAGCGTGGGAGAGAGAGAGAGAGAGAGAGAGAGAGAGGGAGCGTGGGAGAGAGAGAGAGCGGGAGCGTGGGAGAGAGAGAGAGCGGGAGCGTGTGGAGAGAGAGAGAGCGGGAGCGTGGGGGAGAGAGAGAGAGCGGGAGCGTGGGGGAGAGAGAGAGAGCGGGAGCGTGGGGGAGAGAGAGAGAGCGGGAGCGTGGGGGAGAGAGAGAGAGCGAGAGAGAGAAGGAGTGTGGGGGAGAGAGAGAGAGAGAGAGGGAGCGTGGGGGAGAGAGAGAGAGATAGGGAGCGTGGGGTAGAGAGAGAGAGAGAGAGGGAGCGTGGGGTAGAGAGAGAGAGAGGGGGTAGAGAGAGCGAGAGAGAGAGAGCGTGGGGTAGAGAGAGCGAGAGAGAGAGGGAGCGTGGGGTAGAGAGAGAGAGGGAGCGTGGGGTAGAGAGAGAGAAAGGGAGCGTGAGGTAGAGAGAGAGAGAGGGGGAGCGTGAGGTAGAGAGAGAGAGAGAGAGAGGGAGCGTGGGGTAGAGAGAGAGGAAGCGTGGGGTAGAAAGAGAGAGAGAGGGGGAGTGTGGGGGAGAGAGAGGGGGAGCGTGGGGTAGGGAGATAGAGAGGGAGCGTGGGGTAGGGAGATAGAGAGGGAGCGTGGGTAGGGAGATAGAGAGGGGAGCGTGGGGTAGGGAGATAGAGAGGGAGCGTGGGGGAGAGAGAGAGAGAGAGGGAGCGTGGGGGAGAGAGAGAGAGGGAGCGTGGGGGAGAGAGAGAGAGGGAGCGTGGGGGAGAGAGAGAGAGGGGAGGGTGGGGGAGAGAGAGAGAGAGAGGGAGGGTGGGGGAGAGAGAGAGAGAGAGGGAGCGTGGGGGAGAGAGAGAGGGAGCGTGGGGGAGAGAGAGAGGGAGCGTGGGGGAGAGAGAGAGAGGGGGAGCGTGGGGGAGAGAGAGAGAGGGGGAGCGTGGGGTAGAGAGAGAGAGAGAAAGGGAGCGTGAGGTAGAGAGAGAGAGAGAGAGGGAGCGTGAGGTAGAGAGAGAGGAAGCGTGGGGTAGAAAGAGAGAGAGAGAGGGGGAGCGTGGGGGAGAGAGAGAGAGAGGGAGTGTGGGGGAGAGAGAGAGAGAGGGAGTGTGGGGGAGAGAGAGAGAGAGGGAGGGTGGGGGGAGAGAGAGAGAGAGAGGGAGCGTGGGGGGAGAGAGAGAGAGAGAGAGGGAGCGTGGGGGGGGAGAGAGAGAGAGAGAGGGAGCGTGGGGGGGACAGAGAGAGAGAGAGGGAGCGTGGGGGGGACAGAGAGAGAGAGAGGGGAGCGTGGGGGGGAGAGAGAGAGAGAGGGAGCGTGGGGGGGAGAGAGAGAGAGGGAGCGTGGGGGAGAGAGAGAGAGAGAGGGAGCGTGGGGAGAGAGAGAGAGAGAGGGGGAGCGTGGGGGAGAGAGAGAGAGAGGGGGAGCGTGGGGAGAGAGAGAGAGAGGGGGAGCGTGGGGGAGAGAGAGAGAGAGAGCGGGAGCGTGGGAGAGAGAGAGAGCGGGAGCGTGGGAGAGAGAGAGAGCGGGAGCGTGGGAGAGAGAGAGAGAGAGAGAGTGGGAGCGTGGGAGAGAGAGAGAGAGAGAGAGAGAGAGAGGGAGCGTGGGAGAGAGAGAGAGCGGGAGCGTGGGAGAGAGAGAGAGCGGGAGCGTGGGAGAGAGAGAGAGAGCGGGAGCGTGGGGGAGAGAGAGAGAGCGGGGAGCGTCGGGGAGAGAGAGAGAGCGAGAGAGAGAAGGAGTGTGGGGGAGAGAGAGAGAGAGAGAGGGAGCGTGGGGGGAGAGAGAGAGAGATAGGGAGCGTGGGGTAGAGAGAGAGAGAGGGAGCGTGGGGTAGAGAGAGAGAGAGGGGGTAGAGAGAGCGAGAGAGAGAGAGCGTGGGGTAGAGAGAGCGAGAGAGAGAGGGAGCGTGGGGTAGAGAGAGAGAGAGGGAGCGTGGGGTAGAGAGAGAGAAAGGGAGCGTGAGGTAGAGAGAGAGAGAGGGGGAGCGTGAGGTAGAGAGAGAGAGAGAGAGGGAGCGTGGGGTAGAGAGAGAGGAAGCGTGGGGTAGAAAGAGAGAGAGAGGGGGAGCGTGGGGGAGAGAGAGAGGGAGCGTGGGGTAGAGATAGAGAGGAGCGTGGGGTAGGGAGATAGAGAGGGAGCGTGGGGTAGGGAGATAGAGAGGGAGCGTGGGGGAGAGAGAGAGAGAGAGGGAGCGTGGGGAGAGAGAGAGAGGGAGCGTGGGGGAGAGAGAGAGAGGGAGGGTGGGGGAGAGAGAGAGAGAGAGGGAGGGTGGGGGAGAGAGAGAGAGAGAGGGAGCGTGGGGGAGAGAGAGAGGGGAGCGTGGGGGAGAGAGAGAGAGGGGGAGCATGGGGGAGAGAGAGAGAGAGGGGGAGCGTGGGGTAGAGAGAGAGAGAGAAAGGGAGCGTGAGGTAGAGAGAGAGAGAGAGAGAGAGGGAGCGTGAGGTAGAGAGAGAGGAAGCGTGGGGTAGAAAGAGAGAGAGAGAGGGGGAGCGTGGGGTAGAGAGAGAGAGGGAGCGTGGGGTAGAGATAGAGAGGGAGCGTGGGGTAGGGAGATAGAGAGGGGAGTGTGGGGGAGAGAGAGAGAGAGAGGGAGTGTGGGGGAGAGAGAGAGAGAGAGGAGTGTGAGGGAGAGAGAGAGAGAGGGAGTGTGGGGGAGAGAGAGAGAGAGAGTGTGGGGGAGAGAGAGAGAGAGAGGGAGTGTGGGGGAGAGAGAGAGAGAGAGGGAGGGTGGGGGAGAGAGAGAGAGAGAGGGAGGGTGGGGGAGAGAGAGAGAGAGAGGGAAGGTGGGGGAGAGAGAGAGAGAGAGAGAGAGGGAGGGTGGGGGAGAGAGATAGAGGGAGCGTGGGGGAGAGCGAGAGAGAGAGGGAGCGTGGGGGAGAGAGAGAGAGAGGGAGCGTGGGGTGAGAGAGAGAGAGGGGGAGGGTGGGGGAGAGAGAGAGAGGGGGGAGGGTGGGGGGAGAGGAGAGAGAGGGGGAGGGTGGGGGAGAGAGAGAGAGCGGGAGCGTGGGAGAGAGAGAGGGAGCGGGGAGCGTGGGAGAGAGAGCGGGAGCGTGGGGAGAGAGAGAGAGAGCGGGAGCGTGGGGGAGAGAGAGAGAGAGCGGGAGCGTGGGGGAGAGAGAGAGAGAGAGCGGGAGCGTGGGGGAGAGAGAGAGAGAGCGGGGAGCGTGGGGGAGAGAGAGAGAGAGCGGGAGCGTGGGGGAGAGAGAGAGAGCGGGAGCGTGGGGGAGAGAGAGAGAGAGAGAGAGAGAGAGGGAGTGTGGGGGAGAGAGAGAGAGAGAGAGAGAGCGTGGGGGAGAGAGAGAGAGAGAGGGAGCGTGGGGTAGAGAGAGAGAGGGAGCGTGGGTAGAGAGAGAGAGAGAGCGTGGGGTAGAGAGAGAGAGAGAGAGCGTGGGGTAGAGAGAGAGAGAGAGAGAGCGTGGGGTAGAGAGAGAGAGAGAGAGAGCGTGGGGTGTAGAGAGAGAGAGAGAGGGAGCGTGGGGTAGAGAGAGCGAGAGAGAGAGGGAGCGTGGGGTAGAGAGAGCGAGAGAGAGAGGGAGCGTGGGTAGAGAGAGCGAGAGAGAGAGGGAGCGTGGGGTAGAGAGAGAGAGAGAGAGAGAGCGTGGGGTAGAGAGAGAGAGAGAGGGAGCGTGGGGTAGAGAGAGAGAGAGAGAGAGGGAGCGTGGGGTTAGAGAGAGAGAGAGAGGGAGCGTGGGGTAGAGAGAGAGAGAGAGGGAGCGTGCGGTAGAGAGAGAGAGAGAGAGGGAGCGTGGGGTAGAGAGAGCGAGAGAGAGAGGGAGCGTGGGGTAGAGAGAGAGAGAGGGAGCGTGGGGTAGGGAGATAGAGAGGGAGCGTGGGGTAGGGAGATAGAGAGGGAGCTTGGGGGGGTGAGAGAGAGAGAGGGAGCTTGGGGGGGAGAGAGAGAGAGAGGGAGTGTGGGGAAGAGAGAGAGAGAGAGGGAGTGTGGGGGAGAGAGAGAGAGAGGGAGGGTGGGGGAGAGAGAGAGAGAGAGGGAGCGTGGGGGAGAGAGAGAGGGAGCTTGGGGGAGAGAGAGAGAGGGGGAGCATGGGGGAGAGAGAGAGAGGGGGAGCGTGGGGTAGAGAGAGAGAGAGAAAGGGAGCGTGAGGTAGAGAGAGAGAGAGAGGGGGAGCGTGAGGCAGAGAGAGAGAGAGAGAGAGAGGGAGCGTGAGGTAGAGAGAGAGGAAGCGTGGGGTAGAAAGAGAGAGAGAGAGGGGAGCGTGGGGGGAGAGAGAGAGGGAGCGTGGGGGAGAGCGTGGGGTAGAGAGAGAGAGGGAGCGTGGGGTAGAGATAGAGAGGGAGCGTGGGGTAGGGAGATAGAGAGGGAGTGTGGGGGAGACAGAGAGAGAGAAGGGAGTGTGGGGGAGAGAGAGAGAGAGAGGGAGTGTGAGGGAGAGAGAGAGAGAGGGAGTGTGGGGGAGAGAGAGAGAGAGAGTGTGGGGGAGAGAGAGAGAGAGAGGGAGGGTGGGGGAGAGAGAGAGAGAGAGGGAGGGTGGGGGAGAGAGAGAGAGAGAGGGAAGGTGGGGGAGAGAGAGAGAGAGAGAGAGGGAGGGTGGGGGAGAGAGATAGAGGGAGCGTGGGGGAGAGCGAGAGAGAGAGGGAGCGTGGGGGAGAGAGAGAGAGAGGGAGCGTGGGGGAGAGAGAGAGAGGGGGAGGGTGGGGGAGAGAGAGAGAGGGGGAGGGTGGGGGAGAGAGAGAGAGGGGGGAGGGTGGGGGAGAGAGAGAGAGCGGGAGCGTGGGAGAGAGAGAGAGTGGGAGCGTGGGAGAGAGAGAGGGAGCGGGGAGCGTGGGAGAGAGAGCGGGAGCGTGGGGGAGAGAGAGAGAGCGGGAGCGTGGGGGGAGAGAGAGAGAGAGCGGGAGCGTGGGGAGAGAGAGAGAGAGAGCGGGAGCGTGGGGGAGAGAGAGAGAGAGCGGGAGCGTGGGGGAGAGAGAGAGAGAGCGGGAGCGTGGGGGAGAGAGAGAGAGCGGGAGCGTGGGGGAGAGAGAGAGAGAGAGAGAGAGAGAGAGGGAGTGTGGGGGAGAGAGAGAGAGAGAGAGAGAGAGAGCGTGGGGGAGAGAGAGAGAGAGAGGGAGCGTGGGGTTAGAGAGAGAGAGGGAGCGTGGGGTAGAGAGAGAGAGAGAGAGCGTGGGGTAGAGAGAGAGAGAGAGAGCGTGGGGTAGAGAGAGAGAGAGAGAGAGCGTGGGGTAGAGAGAGAGAGAGAGAGAGCGTGGGGTGTAGAGAGAGAGAGAGAGGGAGCGTGGGGTAGAGAGAGAGAGAGAGGGAGCGTGGGGTAGAGAGAGAGAGAGAGGGAGCGTGGGGGTTAGAGAGAGAGCGAGAGAGAGAGGGAGCGTGGGTAGAGAGAGCGAGGAGAGAGAGGGAGCGTGGGGTAGAGAGAGCGAGAGAGAGAGGGAGCGTGGGGTAGAGAGAGAGAGAGAGAGAGAGCGTGGGGTAGGAGAGAGAGAGAGGGAGCGTGGGGTAGAGAGAGAGAGAGAGAGGGAGCGTGGGTAGAGAGAGAGAGAGAGGGAGCGTGGGGTAGAGAGAGAGAGAGAGGAGCGTGCGGTAGAGAGAGAGAGAGAGGGAGCGTGGGGTAGAGAGAGCGAGAGAGAGAGGGAGCGTGGGGGTAGAGAGAGAGAGAGGGAGCGTGGGGTAGGGAGATAGAGAGGGAGCGTGGGGTAGGGAGATAGAGAGGGAGCTTGGGGGGGGAGAGAGAGGAGAGAGGGAGCTTGGGGGGGAGAGAGAGAGAGAGGGAGTGTGGGAAGAGAGAGAGAGAGAGGGAGTGTGGGGGAAGAGAGAGAGAGAGAGAGTGGGAGCATGGGGGAGAGAGAGAGAGAGAGGGAGCGTGGGGGAGAGAGAGAGGGGGAGCGTGGGGGAGAGAGAGAGAGAGAGGGAGCGTGGGGGAGAGAGAGAGAGAGAGGGAGCGTGGGGGAGAGAGAGAGAGAGAGGGGAGCGTGGGGGAGAGAGAGAGAGGGGGAGCGTGGGGGAGAGAGAGAGAGGGGGAGCGTGGGGGAGAGAGAGAGAGAGAGGGGGAGCGTGGGGGAGAGAGAGAGGGGGGGAGCGTGGGGGAGAGAGAGTGAGGGGGAGCGTGGGGGAGAGAGAGAGAGAGAGAGAGAGAGAGAGAGGGGGGAGCGTGGGGTAGGGAGAGAGAGAGGGAGCGTGGGGTAGGGAGATAGAGAGGGAGCGTGGGGTAGGGAGATAGAGAGGGAGCGTGGGGTAGGAGATAGAGAGGAGCTTGGGGGGGGAGAGAGAGAGAGAGGGAGCTTGGGGGGGAGAGAGAGAGAGAGGGAGTGTGGGGAAGAGAGAGAGAGAGAGTGGGAGCATGGGGGAGAGAGAGAGAGAGAGGGAGCGTGGGGGAGAGAGAGAGGGGAGCGTGGGGGGAGAGAGAGAGAGAGAGGGAGCGTGGGGGAGAGAGAGAGAGAGAGGGAGCGTGGGGGAGAGAGAGAGAGAGAGGGAGCGTGGGGAGAGAGAGAGAGGGGGAGCGTGGGGGAGAGAGAGAGAGGGGGAGCGTGGGGGAGAGAGAGAGAGGGGGAGCGTGGGGGAGAGAGAGTGAGGGGGGAGCGTGGGGGAGAGAGAGAGAGGGGGAACGTGGGGGAGAGAGAGCGGGCGGGAGCGTGGGAGAGAGAGAGAGCGGGCGGGAGCGTGGGAGAGAGAGTGAGAGAGCGGGAGCGTGGGAGAGAGAGTGAGAGAGCGGGAGCGTGGGATAGAGAGAGAGAGAGAGCGGGAGCGTGGGAGAGAGAGAGAGAGGGAGCGTGGGAGAGAGAGAGAGAGAGAGCGGGGGCGTGGGAGAGAGAGAGCGGGGGGCGTGGGGGGGGAGAGAGAGAGAGCGGGAGCGTGGGGGGGGAGAGAGAGAGAGAAGGAGCGTGGGGGAGAGAGAGAGAGAGAAGGAGCGTGGGGGGAGAGAGAGAGAGAGAGAGAGGGAGCATGGGGGAGAGAGAGAGAGAGAGAGGGAGCGTGGGGGAGAGAGAGAGAGGGGAGCGTGGGGGAGAGAGAGAGAGGGAGCGTGGGGGAGAGAGAGAGAGAGAGAGAGAGAGGGAGCGTGGGGGAGAGAGAGAGAGAGAGAGGGAGCGTGGGGGAGAGAGAGAGAGAGGGAGCGTGGGGGAGAGAGAGAGAGAGAGAGAGAGAGAGCGTGGGGTAGAGAGAGAGAGAGCGTGGGGTAGAGAGAGAGAGAGCGTGGTGTAGAGAGAGAGAGAGAGGGGTAGAGAGAGCGAGAGAGAGAGAGAGCGTGGGGTAGAGAGAGCGAGAGAGAGAGAGAGCGTGGGGTAGAGAGAGAGAGAGCGTGGTGTAGAGAGAGAGAGAGAGGGGTAGAGAGAGCGAGAGAGAGAGAGAGCGTGGGGTAGAGAGAGCGAGAGAGAGAACGTGGGGTAGAGAGAGCGAGAGAGAGAGAGAGAGAGCGTGGGGTAGAGAGAGCGAGAGAGAGAGAGAGGGAGCGTGAGGTAGAGAGAGAGAGAGAGGGAGCGTGAGGTAGAGAGAGAGAGAGAGAGAGAGAGGGAGCGTGAGGTAGAGAGAGAGAGAGAGAGAGGGAGCGTGAGGTAGAGAGAGAGAGAGAGAGAGGGAGCGTGAGGTAGAGAGAGAGAGAGAGAGAGGGAGCGTGGGGTAGAGAGAGAGAGAGAGAGGGAGCGTGAGGTAGAGAGAGAGAGAGAGGGGGAGCGTGGGGTAGAGAGAGAGAGAGGGAGCATGGGGGTAGAGAGAGAGAGAGAAAGAGGGAGCGTGGGGGTAGAGAGAGAGAGAGGGAGCGTGGGGGAGAGAGAGAGGGAGCCTGGGGGGAGAGAGAGAGAGAAGGAGCGTGGGGGAGAGAGAGAGAGAGAAGGAGCGTGGGGGAGAGAGAGAGAGGGGAGCGTGGGGGAGAGAGAGAGAGGGGGAGCGTGGGGGAGAGAGAGAGAGGGGGAGCGTGGGGGAGAGAGAGAGAGGGGGAACGTGGGGGAGAGAGAGCGGGCGGGAGCGTGGGAGAGAGAGAGAGCGGGCGGGAGCGTGGGAGAGAGAGTGAGAGAGCGGGAGCGTGGGAGAGAGAGTGAGAGAGCGGGAGCGTGGGATAGAGAGAGAGAGAGAGAGCGGGAGCGTGGGAGAGAGAGAGAGCGGGAGCGTGGGAGAGAGAGAGAGCGGGGAGCGTGGGAGAGAGAGAGAGAGAGCGGGGGCGTGGGAGAGAGAGAGCGGGGGCGTGGGGGGGAGAGAGAGAGAGCGGGGGCGTGGGGGGGGAGAGAGAGAGAGCGGGAGCGTGGGGGGGAGAGAGAGAGAGAAGGAGCGTGGGGGAGAGAGAGAGAGAGAAGGAGCGTGGGGGAGAGAGAGAGAGAGAGAGAGGGAGCATGGGGGGAGAGAGAGAGAGGGAGCGTGGGGGAGAGAGAGAGAGGGAGCGTGGGGGAGAGAGAGAGAGAGAGAGAGAGGGAGCGTGGGGAGAGAGAGAGAGAGAGAGAGGGAGCGTGGGGAGAGAGAGAGAGAGAGAGAGCGTGGGGGAGAGAGAGAGAGGGAGCGTGGGGGAGAGAGAGAGAGAGGGAGCGTGGGGTAGAGAGAGAGAGAGCGTGGTGTAGAGAGAGAGAGAGAGGGGTAGAGAGAGCGAGAGAGAGAGAGAGCGTGGGGTAGAGAGAGCGAGAGCGTGGTGTAGAGAGAGAGAGAGAGGGGTAGAGAGAGCGAGAGAGAGAGAGAGCGTGGGGTAGAGTGAGAGAGAGCGTGGTGTAGAGAGAGAGAGATAGGGGTAGAGAGAGCGAGAGAGAGAGAGAGCGTGGGGTAGAGAGAGCGAGAGAGAGAACGTGGGGTAGAGAGAGCGAGAGAGAGAGAGAGAGCGTGGGGTAGAGAGAGCGAGAGAGAGAGAGGGAGCGTGAGGTAGAGAGAGAGAGAGAGGGAGCGTGAGGTAGAGAGAGAGAGAGAGAGAGAGGGAGCGTGAGGTAGAGAGAGAGAGAGAGAGGGAGCGTGAGGTAGAGAGAGAGAGAGAGAGAGGGAGCGTGAGGTAGAGAGAGAGAGAGAGAGGGAGCGTAGGGTAGAGAGAGAGAGAGAGAGGGAGCGTGAGGTAGAGAGAGAGAGAGAGGGGGAGCGTGGGGTAGAGAGAGAGGGAGCGTGGGGTAGAGAGAGAGAGAGGGAGCATGGGGTAGAGAGAGAGAGAGAAAGAGGGAGCGTGGGGTAGAGAGAGAGAGGGAGCGTGGGGGGAGAGAGAGCGGGAGCGTGGGGGGGAGAGAGAGAGAGCGGGAGCGTGGGGGGGAGAGAGAGAGAGAGAAGGAGCGTGGGGGAGAGAGAGAGAGAGAAGGAGCGTGGGGGAGAGAGAGAGAGAGAGAGGGAGCATGGGGGAGAGAGAGAGAGGGAGCGTGGGGGAGAGAGAGAGAGGGGAGCGTGGGGGAGAGAGAGAGAGGGAGCGTGGGGGAGAGAGAGAGAGGGAGCGTGGGGGAGAGAGAGAGAGAGAGAGAGAGGGAGCGTGGGGGAGAGAGAGAGAGAGAGAGGGAGCGTGGGGGAGAGAGAGAGAGAGGGAGCGTGGGGGAGAGAGAGAGAGAGAGAGGGAGCGTGGGGTAGAGAGAGAGAGAGCGTGGTGTAGAGAGAGAGAGAGAGGGGTAGAGAGAGCGAGAGAGAGAGAGAGCGTGGGGTAGAGAGAGCGAGAGCGTGGTGTAGAGAGAGAGAGAGAGGGGTAGAGAGAGCGAGAGAGAGAGAGAGCGTGGGGTAGAGAGAGAGAGAGCGTGGTGTAGAGAGAGAGAGAGAGGGGTAGAGAGAGCGAGAGAGAGAGAGAGCGTGGGGTAGAGAGAGCGAGAGAGAGAACGTGGGGTAGAGAGAGCGAGAGAGAGAGAGAGAGCGTGGGGTAGAGAGAGCGAGAGAGAGAGAGGGAGCGTGAGGTAGAGAGAGAGAGAGAGGGAGCGTGAGGTAGAGAGAGAGAGAGAGAGGGAGCGTGAGGTAGAGAGAGAGAGAGAGAGGGAGCGTGAGGTAGAGAGAGAGAGAGAGAGAGGGAGCGTGAGGTAGAGAGAGAGAGAGAGAGGGAGCGTGGGGTAGAGAGAGAGAGAGAGAGGGAGCGTGAGGTAGAGAGAGAGAGAGAGGGGGAGCGTGGGGTAGAGAGAGAGGGAGCGTGGGGTAGAGAGAGAGAGAGGGAGCATGGGGTAGAGAGAGAGAGAGAAAGAGGGAGCGTGGGGGAGAGAGAGAGGGAGCCTGGGGGGAGAGAGAGAGAGAGGGGAGAGCTGGGGGAGGCGGGGAGAGATGGGGTGGGGGACTTGCTTCTCTGGTACCAGAAGGCTGAAGAGGTGCTTTGTCTGTAGTCTTGAAGTATGAGCTGCCACCGTGGGTTCCCTGGGATTTTACTGGATCGACGGGGTCTTTTCTTCTGACAGTCCACTTGCAGTCTTTTCCTTTCTTTGTGGCACAATTCCAGAAGCCCGAGTCTTACCTGTAGGTGGGTCATGTGACCATCTCTTTGTTTGAAACATTAACTCTGGGAGGGTTGTTGGATTTCAGAGCCTCGCCGATGTACTCGGTGGGGGATGGAATTTTGTCTCTTACACAATCAGAAGCTGTCGGTGTCTTTTGATCATCACTATTGACAAAAGCCATCTCGCTAACTGAATCAGTGAGCACTCCCATTGCCTCTCTCTTCAACTGCCTCTTAGCTAGTCCTGGTCTTTTTAGAATTCAAATGTGCAGCAATGTTTTCAGTTGTTCAGTTTTTTTTAAAACAAGCTATTTGCAATGTGCAGTAAAAAAGTTTCAAGTGATGTCCCATACGACGAAATTACTATGTTTCCATTTGGCAGGTGTGATTTCCGTCACACCTCTGCCCCACACTGAATGAAATGCGATATTAGGGGAACATTTTATTATAAGTTAGGAGGAAGAGAAAATACAGGAAAGAACACATGCACTTCTCTCATTCATTCTCATTCGTTCAGAAATCTTAGAAATTGGTTCAGCCTGTCTTTTCTTTGTAGCAGTGCTGCTTTAAACTGCCCCTTTTCCCCTGAGGTGGGTCTGAGACAGTTATGTGTTGCCCAAGTTTCTTTAGTATCAGCTTGCAATAAGTTGGGAATGGGCATCCCAATAAACATGCGAATTTTGGGGAGGTTCGATGTTTCCATATTTCCATAATTGTCTCGGGTGCCTTTGTTCCTGTTGGGGTCTGCAGGGGGATTGTTAGATTGCATTAGCTCTGAGTCTGAGCTCTGCTCATGGGAGTCTGCAGTGGGTGGATCCACTTTGACCTCACTTTCAGTGTTCTGGTGAGTCATCCAAATGCTGCTTACTTAAGGGTATTGTTGGTTCTCTTTATTCCTGACTGTGGGGGAGGATTCTTTGTTAACTTTCCCTTTGTCCTCTGGCACACTCCTGCTTACAAGTATTTGTCCAGGTTCCACCTCACTCCCCTGTGGCACTTCGGCTAGGTGAGGCATCACCTTCACGGTTTCTCTGCCCTCTTGATGACTTTCTTTGTCCCTGCAGGTTTCTTCAAATGCTGTTAGCAGCCCTGGTAGGGTGCTTCTGTTGTTTGCATTTACATTGGAGGATGTGGGGTCTAATTTTCCCAAAATTCTGGGGTTGGCTGACTGGACAGCAGGGATCTTCATTTGTGAATCCTGCTAGACCTCCTTTAACCTGTCCTCTTTGTACCTTTTTCCCCTTTCCTCTCTAACTCTCTGCTAACCCTGTCTCCGGTCTCCTGTCTGTCCCCTTTTGTTCTCTGCAGGGGTCCCTTACAATTCATCAGCCCTTTGTTGGAGGGTTTCCCAAAAGCCAGTACAGGAATTAGGGATGCAGATTTCACTGCAACCTGACACATGTGGCAACTTATACAGTGCTCCACCACATCTTTGTGGAGTTTTGGCCAGTCAAGTTGCTGCCTTATGCGGGCTTTGGTTTTCCGTATACCGACGTGCAACCATTGTAATCTCATGGGCCAATCTTAATATTGTTCTGTGGTATCTGTGTGGAACCACTGTCCACTCTTTACCCTCAGGTCTGTGAGGAGAACTCCATTTCCTCATCAGCACCTCATTCTTCAAATAGTAGTAATCAGGGACACCCCTGCTTCAGTTTCAGTCTGGGCAGCCTGTGGTAACTTAATGCTGGGTCGGCTCGTTGAGCCTCAGCTAGGGAAGATTCATTTAATCCATTCCCTGGGTCCTCTAACTTTCCAAAGAAAGTTTCAGACAGACAGACAGGATGGTCATCTGTCTGCAGTGCCAATTCAGTCTCCTCTGGGGAGCTGGTTTGGCCATGGCCCGATTCACTACACATCCAGGGGAATTGCAGGGGACCATCTCCTGCTGCTGCCCTGTCTCTCTGACCTCCTCTGGTCTCTCTCTCTCTCACAGCTGGGGAAGCTGTTACCTTCACTCCCACCAGATTATTACCTAGGAGCAGGTCCACCCCGTCCACAGGCAAACTAGGGACAATCCCTATGGTCACCGGTCCCAGAACTAGGCCACACTCCAAGTGCATCCAAATGTAAAGGTACGGGCGTACACTGCCCTCCAATACCACTTACGATTATTCCGGTACTTAATGCATTCTCTGGGGGAAAGGTCATGCCTTTTCCCAGCAAAAGGGATCTAATGGCTGCTGTATCCCTGAGTATTACTGTGGGCTTGCTTGCCCCACTCGAGGGGTATAGGGTTACTCTCCCTTCAGATACAAAATCCTGATAGCCTTCAGGGATCTTGTTAAATTTTCCTGCACCTGCAGCAGTTAAAGCCACAGCCTGCTCTGCTGTGCTTTCCATCAGGGTCCGTTCTCCTGCACTGAGCGGGTGTGCCCTGATTAACCCTACAGGCTTTCCCCATAGTTTCCAGCAGTCAGCTTATTACAATAGAAGCAGACAGGCCTCCGGGTCTCACTCCTACTTTCAGCACTATCCATTTTGGCTGGAGGAGGGCCCCCTGTGTGTCCTGCTTTTCGTTCTCTCCCAGGGCTGTGTGGGCTCCTATCATCGGGTTTGTGAGGGTGACTAGGAAAGGTTTTCCCCTGGGAAACCTACTTGTAAATGAGAGCAAACTCATCAGTTAGTACTGCAGCTTGCCTCACACTATGTACTTTTTGTTCCTCCACATGGGTCTTTATGGAGAGTGGAAGAGAGTTTTTAAATTCCTCGAGGAGAATTACCTCTCTGAGGTTTTCATAAGTGGGCTGTACTTCAAGAGCCCTCAACCACTGGTCAAAAGCCAGCTGCTTACTTCTCTCAACTCCAAGTAAGTTTGATCAGCTTGTTTTCGGAGGGTTCAGGGTTCTGGTGGTAAGCTTCTGGTACAAGCTCATATACCCTGAGGATAGAATTTTTAATCAGTTCATAATTTGATGAACTCTCATCTGGCAACAGGGCATAAACCTCATGGGCTTTTCCTGTTGACTTGCTTTGTGGCAGGAGGGTCCAGCTTTCAGCTGGGCATTTTAACTGCCTTGCAAGTTTCTCAAAAGATACAAAAAATGCTTCCACGTCTCCCTCTTTGAAATTTGGAATCAATTGGGAAAATTTCAAAAGCTCAGCACACGGCCTCGAATTACTTGTATTTTCCATATTGGCCATGCTTTCACTGGGGTTACTCTGTCACCCCCGAGCTACCTTAAGCCGCCTCAGCTCCCTTTCCACCTGTTCCTTCTGGAAAGTTCTTTCTCTATCTCTCTCTCTCTCTCTCTCTCTCTCTCTCTCTCTGTCTTCCAATTCAAGTTTAATTTGTTCCAGTTGTTGCTGACATTAATTCTAACTCTAATTCTAACCCTGTCTGTGATTCTTCGGGCTCGAGGGAAAAATGGTTGGCCACTAGTCTTAGGAGTTTCAATTTCCTAGCATTGGCATGGAAAGTGATCCCACACTGCTCAGCCATTTTCCTCAACTCCTCCATAGATAATGCCTTTAACTTATCCCAAGTTACTTCACCCTGGCTTGGGGAGGTACTGGCTTCGGTTACGGACATGTTAATATTCTAGTACACAAACCACAAGAAAACCTGTATTGAAGTATTTTCTTTTTGATTGGGATCAATTTGATTTCCCACTTATAGTTTCTCATTTCTCTGTGGGACCAATCCCGGATGAGCCCCCAAATTCCTGTTACGACTGAGTGAGGAAGGTGTCTCAGGCACCCCTCTTGCCCCTTTCCTGGTTTGGTTGTAACAGGGTTCAGCTTATCACCTCATTGAGCCCTTGCTCACTGTACTCTCATTACAATTGCAAATGAACCAATCAGACAGGTTTTCTTGAGTTTAAACAAGTGTTACGACCAGAAGAGAAAGGTGTCTAGGGGTCCCTCTCAACCTTCACCTGGTCTTACTATAACAGGGTTTAATTTTAAACACACTGTGTTTTTCGCTCCCCTTGATGAATCCTTGTTCACCGCTTTCCAATTATAAGGCAAAGAAACCAGCACAAACAGGTTTTCTTAGATTTAAAGAAGAAAGATTGAAATTTATTAAACTTAAACTCTAATTCGGTTGACGCCTACGGATACACGACGTGCCCATGCTAGCATGTATACACGATACACACGTACAAATAGAGACAGAAAAGAGAAGAAAAAATAAAGTGGAAAAGTTTGAGGCAATATCTGAAGAGTTTTTGTTACGGCTCTTCGAGCTCACTGTAGAATCCTTGATTGTAGGTAGATCTTGCTCTTCGTTGGGGCCCAGTGTTTTTCTTAAACCCTGTTTGCTGTAGGAGACATTTTTCTCTTGGGGTTCATGTGTCTTCAGTGGTTTCAGAGGCTTGTGAGAAAGAGATGAGTAGACAGAAGAGAGATCTTCTCAGTCCAGGAGCAAATAGACTTTTTCAGTTCAAACTATTTTGTACAATTGTCTTGGATTGTATCACCTTAGCAGTCTCTGGAATGCTCCTCTTACACACAATATCTGGTGAACAAGGTCCCTTGTGGGTTGAATGTGTCAGGGAATGGTCCTTTATCCTTCCAAGCACCGTCTGTTCATATGCAAATGTCTTTTCCAGCCACGGCTGATCTGTTTAACAAGTCCTTCCTTCACTCCAGTAACAGTTTAAAATCAATGTTCATGACAAAATTAATGTGCCTCACTCTTGGCAGGTGGGAGTCTAGCATGACCGAAGAAAGACACAAGTTTATTTGCCTTCTCACTCTAACCCAGTTAAAATTACTAAAATATGCAACGCAACCACGCTCGCATGCATACGAGAGGCACACACACACAAATAGATACAGAGGATAAGAAAGAATTGGGGGGGGGGAGGGGGGTGGTGATGGCTGAAGTAGAGTTAGCAATAAATGGAATGCAGGTACTGTCTTTTGTGTCTTTGATGTCATGTCCTTGATTGAAGTTAAGGTCTGGGGTCCTCGCTGGGGTCTGGTGCACAATTTCAGACTTGTTTCTCTGGTACCAGAAAGCCAAAGAGATTCTTTGTCTGTAGTCTTGAAGTCTAAGCTGCCACCATAGGTTCCCTGGGACTTTTCTTCTGCCAGTCCAGTTGCAGCCTTTTCCTTTCTGTGTGGCACAATTCCAGAAGCCTCAGTCTTACCAGTACGTAGGTCATGTTACAATCTCTTTGTTTGAAACAGCATCTTCTGGGAGGGTTGTTGGATTTCAGAGCCTCCCAGATATACGCGGGGGGTGTGGGGGTGGAATTTTGTCTCTTACACAATCAGAAACTGTTGGTGTCTTTTGATCATCACTATTGACAAAAGCCATCTCGCTAATTGAGTCAGTGAGCACTCCCATTGTTTCTCTATTTAACTGTCACTTAGCTAGTCCTGATCATTTCAGAATGTCAATGTGCAACCATGTTTTCAGCTGTTAGGTTTTTTGAAACAAGTTATTTGCAATGTGCAGTAAAAAAGTTTCACGTAATGTACCATATGATGAAATTAATTGTTTCTATTTGGCAGGTGTGATTTCCATCACAAGATGCTCCTTTAAAACCAACCTATTTGACCAAGTTTTTGAGTATCTTCTCTAATATCTCCATATATGGTTCTGTGTCAAAGTTTGTTTGATAATGTTCCTGTGAAGTGCCTTGGAATGTTTTACTATGTTAAAGGCACTATAGAAATGAAAGTTGTTGATGTATTTACTCTTGGGTGCCGGCAACCATTCTTGCATCGTTACCAGTAGATATGCTGATTAAGGCTGATGACCACTTGTGATCATGAGGACATAAGGCGGCTACAAAGGGATATAGATAGGTTAAGTGAGTGGGCAAAGATCTAGCAAATGGAGTATAATGTGGGAACATGTGAAATTGTTCATTTTGGCAGGAAAAATAAGAAAAAAGCATATGATCTAAATGGTAAGAGATTACAGAGTTCTGAGATGCAGAGGGATCTGGGCATCCTAGTGCATGAATCACAAAAGGTTAGTATGCAAGTTCAGCAAGTAATTAGGAAAACTAATGGAATGTTATCATTTATTGCGAGGGGAATTGAATACAGAAGTAGGAAGGTTATACAGGGCATTAATGAGACCACATCTGAAGTACTGTGTACTGTATTGATCTCTTTATTTAAGGAAGGATGTAAATGTGTTGGAAGCAGTTCAGGGAAGATTTACTGGACTAACTGGAATGGGTGGGTTGTGTTATGAGGAAGGGTTGGACAGGCTAGGCTTGTATCCACTGGAGTTTAGAAGAGTAAGAGGCAACTGGATTGAAACATATAAGATCCTGAGGGATCTTGACAGGGTGGATGTGGAAAGGATGTTTCCCCTTGTGGGAGAATCTAGAACTAGGTTTATTTAAAAGTAAGGGGTTGCCCTTATCAGAGGGTCGTGAGTCTTTGGAACTCTCTTCCTCAAAAGGCAGTGGAAGCAGAGTCTTTAAATGTTCTTAAGGCAGAGGTAGAAGGTTCTTGATAAGCAAGGGGTGAAAGGTTATCGGGGGTAGGCGGGAATGTGGAGTCAAGGTTACAATCAGATCAGCCATGATCTTATTGAATGGCAGAGTAGGCTAGAGGGGCCGAGTGGCCTACTCCTGCTCCTAATTCGTATGTTTGTGATAAAACTCAAGCTTTATGTGGATTCTTCAGAGTGACGAAATTCTTGCTGCCCAGCACAATTTCCCAGGATACACAAGAAGGATTTTGTCAGCCCAAATGGCAGAATGCTCCTTCTCAGTCTGTCGTTGTCCTTTGGGTCTTTTTTTCCAAATTATTGGAAGAAAGTGTGCAGGATGAATTTCAAAATGTTTATTCAAGTGAGCCATTTGTGATACATTGAGTATCTTTACAGTGTGACAGGGAGAAAAGCAAAGAGCACAGATTACTTTTATAGAACACTGGTTAGGCCTCAGCTGGAGTATTGTGTCCAATTTTGGATACCACATTTTAGGAAGGGTGTCAAGGCCTTGGCGAGGGTGCATAAGGGATTTACTAGAACCAGGGACGAGGGAGAGTTATCTGGAGAGACTGGAAAAACTGGGGTTGCTCTCCTTAGAGCAAAGAAGGTTAAGAGGAGATTTGATAGAGGTGTTTAAAATCACAAATATAAAAGCAAAACACTGCAGATGCTGGAAATTTAAAATAAAAACAGAAAGTGCTGGAAATACAAAAAGTGCTGAAGAAGTCATATCCGACTCAACGTCAACTCAGTTCCTTTCTCCACAGATGCTGTTCAACCTGCTGAGTATTTCCAGCACTTTGTGTTTAAAATCAGAGTGATTTTAATAGAGGAAATGAGGAAAATCTGTTTGCAGTGGCAGGACTTGGGTTAAAAATAAAATTGAAGAAAAGACTTGCGTTTATATTGTGCCTTTCACAGCCACTGGGCAAGCACTTTACAGCAAATTAAGTACAGTAATAACTTTCATTTCTATAGTGTCTTTAACATAGTAAAACATGCCAAGACACTTCACATGAACGTTAACAAACAAACTTTGACATTGAGCCATGACCACTGGACAAGCCCCTCCAGCCAATTAAGTACTTTTGAAATAAAAACAGAAAATTCTGGAAATACTCAGCAGGTCTGGCAGCATCTGTGGCAAGAGAAGCAGAGTTAACGTTTCAGGTCAGTGACCCTTCTTCAGAAAAGTACTTTTGAAGAGTTGTCACCTGTTGTAATGCAGAAAATGCAGCAGCCAATATGCACACAGCAAGCTCCTGCAAACAGCAATGTGATAATGTGTTATGTGATGTTGGTTGAAGAATATTGGTCAGGATATAGAGGAAGAAGTTGGAAATAGCGGGATCTTTTACATCCACCTGGCAGGGCAGACTGGGCCTCAGTTTTAATATCTCATCCAAGAGATAGCGAAGTGCCGCACTGCCGGAGATGCTATGATTTTTGTGCTCCAGTCCTGGAGTGGGACTTGAACCCACAACCTTCTGACTCAGAGGCAAGAGTGCTAACTCCTGAGCCACGACTGAAATGCCTGAGCTAAACTGACATGGCAACCAGAGGAGACAGGTTTAAGATAAAGGTAAATAAAAGCAAAATACTGCAGATGCTGGAAATCTGAAATAAAAACAAGAAATGCTGGAAATACTCAGCAGGTCTGGCAGCATCTGTGGAGAGAGAAGCAGAATTAACGTTTCAGGTTAAGGTAAAGGTAATTGGCAAAAGAACTAGAAAGGAGATGAGGAGAAATCTTTTTACACACTGAGTTGTTCTGATCTGTGGCATGTTGCCTGAAAGGATAGTGGAAGCAGATTCAATAATAATCTTTAAAAGGAAATTGGATAAATATTTGAAGGGGAAGAAATTGCAGGGCTATGGGAAAAGAGCATGGGACTGAGACTAATAGGATAGCTCTTTCAAAGAGTTAGCACATAAATGACCTCCTTCAATGCTGTATTACTCTATGATTCTGCTTCAAACATGAGTTTATTGAATGCACACCACTTGCTTTTGTTTTAAGAAAAATAGATTGTTTCATAATTTTTAGATAAAGAAAAGCTGAATTGTGTTTTTGTATATGTTTCATTTTGTGAGGTTTTGAACGAGTTGAATACAAACTGGAAATGAATTTGAGACAGTTTTCAGATGAAGTTTCACATAATAGCTATTAATTTCATTATTTAAGAAACCAAGTCGAGCAGAGAGTTCAGGAGATACAAATGTTGAACATGTGTGCTGTATTATTTCCACTTAAGATTGCAAAACAAATGGCTGATTACAAATTTATACACCTGCGGTGGGTGAAGGAAAGATCATTTGCTGCTGAGTGGGAAAGCCTGGAAGTGTATGATTTTTTTTTTGTATAGTATCCTGATAATGTAAACCATTTGGTTATCAGGTTTTAATCCCAAAATATTTTAAGGCGATTATCGCAGATCAATCTTTTCTAAAGTAAATTCAGGAAATATTTTGATTTGCAGCAAAACTGGCCAAAAATGTGATCTATGGCTGAGGTACTAAATGAGTACTTTGCATCTGTCTTCACCAACGAAGAAGATGCTGCCAAAATCATAGTGAAAGCGGAGGTAGTTGAGACACTGGATTGATAGAAGAGGTATTAGATAGACTGGCTGTAGTTAAAGTTGATAAGTCACCAGGATTGGATGAGGGTGGAAATTGCGGAGGCGTTGGTCAGAATCTCCAATCTTCCTTCGATACAGGGGTGGTACCAGTGAACTAGAGAATTGCAAATGTTATACCCTTGATCAAAAAAGGATAAGGATAAGCCCCGTAACTATAGGCTGGTCAGTTTAATCTCGGTGGTGGGAAATCCTTTAGGTAATCTGAGACAAATTTAACCGTCACTTGGACGTATGTGGATTAATTAAGGAAAGCCAGCATGGAATTTGTTAAGGGAAAATCATGTTGAACTAATTTGGCTGAGTTTTTTGATGAGGTAACAGAAATGGTTGATGAGGGGAGTGTGATTGATGTGGTGTACATGAACTTCCAAAAGACGTTTGATAAAGTCCCACATAACAGGCATGTCAGCAAAGTTAAAACTCGTGGAATAAAAGGGACAGTGGCAGCATGGATATGAAGTTGGTGAGTGACAGGAAATGGAGAGTAGTGGTGAACAGTTGTTTTTCGGACTGGAGGAGAGGAAATAGTGCGAATCTCCAAGGGTCGTTATTAGGACCACTGCTTTCTGGATCTATATTAATGACTTTGACTTGGGTGTGCAGGGCACAATTTCAAAATTTGCAGATGACACAAAACTTGGAAGTATCATGAATTGTGAGGAGGATAGTGATAGACTTCAAGAGGACATAGACAGGCTGGTGGAATGGATGGACATGTGGCGGATGAAATTTAATACAGAGAAGTATGAAGTGATACATTTTTGGTAGGAAGAATGAGGAGAGGCAATATAAAATAGAGTATAATTCTAAAGGGGGTGCAGGAGCAGTGGGACCATGGGATACATGTGCACATTTTGTTGAAGGTGGCAGGGCAGATTGAGAAAGTGGTTTAAAAGACATAAGGGATCCTGGCCTTTATAAATAGAGTATAAAAGCACAGAAGTTATGTTGAGCCTGTATAAACACTGGTTTGGCCTCAACTGGAATATTGTGCCCAATTCTGGGGACCACACTTTAGGACAGATGTGGAAGCATCAGAGAGAGTGCAAAAAAAAATTTACTAGAATGGTTCTAGGGATGAGGAATTTCACTTATGTGCATAGAGTGGAGAAGCAGAGGCTGTTCTCGGAGAAGAGAAAGTTGAGAGGAAATTTGACAGAGTTATTCAAAATCATGTGGTTCCTGGACAGAGTTGATAGTGATAAACTGGTACCCATTTGTGGAAGGGTCGAAAACCAGAGGATACCGATTTCAGGTGATTGCAACAGCGGCTTGAGGAAAACGTTTTACGGAGCTAGTGGTTAGGATCTGGAAAGCACTGCGTGAGAGTGTGTTGGAGGCAGGTTCAATTGCGGCTTTCGAAAGGGAATTCGATAATTATTTGAAGAGACAATATTTTCAGGAAAAGGCGGTGGGCACTTGGACTAGCTGAGTTGCTCTTGCAGAGAGCTGGCACGGATACAACAGGTCAATGGTCTCCTTCTGTGCTGTAACCATTCTATGATTCTACATGATTCCAGCCATGCACCTAGCGAAGCTGTTCCAGTACAGCCACATTACCAAAAGGATGTGGATGCTTTGGAGAGGGTGCAGAGGAGGTTCACCAGGATGTTGCCTGGTATGGAGGGCGCTAGCTATGAAGAGAGGTTGAGTAGATTAGGATTATTTTCATTAGAAAGACGGAGGTTGAGGGGGGACCTGATTGAGGTGTACAAAATCATGAGAGGTATAGACAGGTTGGATAGCAAGAAGCTTTTTCCCCAGAGTGGGGGATTCAATTACAAGGGGACACGAGTTCAAAGTGAAAGGGGAAAAGTTTAGGGGGGATATGCGTGGAAAGTTCTTTACGCAGAGGGTGGTGGGTGCCTGGAACGCATTTCCAGCGGAGGTGGTAGACGCGGGCACGATAGCGTCTTTTAAGATGTATCTAGACAGATACATGAATGGGCAGGAAGTAAAGAGATACAGACCCTTAGAAAATAGGCGTCAGGTTTAGATAGAGGATTTGGATAGGCGTAGGCTTGGAGAGCCGAAGGGCCTGTTCCTGTGCTGTAATTTTCTTTGTTCTTTGTAACAGTGGCATCTACCCGGCAATGTGGAAAATTGCCCAGGTATGTCCTGTGCACAAAAAGCAGGACAAATCCGACCCGGCCAGTTACTGCCCTATCATTCCACTCCCGATCATGAGCAAAGTGATGGAAGGTGTCATTGACAGTGCTATCAAGTGGCATTTGCTCAGCAATAACCTGCTCACTGGCACTCCGTTTGGGTTCCACCAGGGCCACTCAGCTCCTGATCTCATACAGCTTGGTCCAAACGTGGGGAAAAAAAAGAGCTGAACTCCAGAAGTGAGGTCAGAGTGACTGCCCTTGACATCAAGGCAGCATTTGACCGATATGGCATCAAGGAGCCCTAGCAAAATTCGAATCACTGAGAATCGCAGGAAAACTCTCCACTGGTTGGAGTCATACTGAGCACAAAGGAAGATGGTTGTAATTGTCGGAGGTCAATCATCTCAGTCCCAGGACATTGCTGCAGGAGTTCCACAGGGTAGTATCCTAGGCCCAACCATCTTCAGCTGCTTCATCAATGACCTTCCCTCCATCATAAGGTCAGAAGTGGGGATGTTCGCTGATGATTGCACAATGCTCAGCACCATTCGTTACTCCTCAGATACTGAAACATCCTGTGTCCATATGCAGCAAGACCTGGACAACATCCAGGCTTGGGCTGATGTGTGGTGTGAATGTTACTTGCCATTCAAGTGCCAGGCAGTGACCATCTCAAACAAGAGATAATCTATCCATCCGCCCCCCCCCTCCCGCCTTGACATTCAGTGGCATTACCATCGCTGAATCCCCCACTATCAACATCCTGCGGATTATCATTGACCAGAAACTGAATTGGAGTAGACGTATAAATACCATGGCTTCAAGAGCAGGTCAGAGGCTGGGAATTTTTCGGTGAGTCACTCGCGTTCTGACTCCCCAAAGCCTGGCCACCACCTACAAGGCACAAGTCAGGAGTGTGATGGAATACTCTCCACGTGCCTGGATGGGTGCAGCTCCAACAACACTCAAGAAGCTCGACATCATGCAGGACAAAACAGCCTGCTTGAATCCACAAACATTCACTCCCTCCACCACCGCCACACAGTGGCAGCAGTGTGTACCATCTACAAGATGCACTGCAGCATCGCACCAAGGTTCTTTAGACAGCACCTTCCAAACCCGTGACCTCTACCAACTAGAAGGGCAAGGGTAGCAAATGCATGGGAACACCACCACCTGCAAGTTCCCCTCCAAGTCACACACCATCCTGACTTGGAACTATATTGCTGTTCCTTCACTGTCTCTGGGTCAAAATCCTGGAACTCTCTTCCTAATAATACCCACCTCACATGGACTACAGCGGTTCAAGAAGGCAGCTCACCACACCACCTTCTCAAGGGCAATTGGGGATGGGCAATAAATCGTATCGACACTCTCTGATCACTGATTCTCTTGCATTTCTTCCATTTGTTTCTTCTGTGGAACTGGTACCAATGATCTTCTGTTCTTCCTTATCATCCCCTGGTTGGTCTAGACAATGTATGATCTTGGATATGGCGATTTCTCTATCACTTCTCATGTCTATTCTGGTCTTTAACCCAAACCAATTCACCAGGTTGAATGTCTGACAGTTATCTCAATCTGTAACGTCTATCATAATTCTCAGCTTGAATTGACCGTTCCCTATTCTCTCTCTCCCTCATTTTTTCCAAATCTTCTGCGCTAATTTGTGGCTTTAGTGTACTTGGGAGAATAGGATGTTGTGTCTTCAACCTTCTTTCCATTAATTATTCACGTGGCTAACCCATTCTGAAGTGGTGCAGATCGATAGCTTAACAGTGCCAGTTGAAAATCTTAATTTTTCTTCAATTAGATCTTCGCAGTTCGTACACCTCTCTTCGCATCTCCATCAGCCTGAGGGTATCTCGGTGAAATGGTGACATGAACAAATCCATATGTTTCAGTAAATTCTTTGAAACTTTCGTTCACAAATTGCGGCCATGTAGTAGCTGAACTTCAACCCATCACAAGTAATAGTCTATGACAATCAGGTACATCTTCCCTTTATGCTCAAAGTGGTGCTCCCATGGCCTGGATGGAAACAAGATGACATAAGTGGCTCTTTTAACTCGTGCCTGGTAGTCGCAATTGTGTTGTATCTGGATACCATTTTTTTGATTTGATAAGCCAGGCCACCATACTGAGTTTCTGGTTCTTGCTCGACACTTAGTGATTCCTAAATGACCTTGGTGTAATTTCTCCAAAATATCTAATCTTAAAGCTTTTGGGATGACCAATCTTTTGTCGTAGACTAGCAAATCATCCACAATACTCAGATAACATCTTTGCTCATGATATTTCCTTAAAATTGGGTTACGTGGCATATATGCTGGCTAACCTTTCTCACAATATTCTGTTATCCTATCGCATACCTTGTCTTCTTTTTGCAAGTTTCTGATTCACTCAAATTTTGAGCTGTTGCTGGTAAATTCTCAGTTATTGTTAAAGCATAGACTTCTACTTCCTCCAGAAGTAAGATATTTCTTTCTTCAGGTCTTCCAATTGTCGCTCGTGATAATGCATCTGCTGTTATTTGCTGTTTACCTGGAACATATCCAGTCATTGAATTAAACCTCATTCATCTGAGTTGAACTCTTTTTATCCTTGAAGGTAACTTTGCTAGCTCTTTCAAAGTCAGCGATGTCACCAGTGGTTCGTGGTTGGTTTCAATCTTGAACTTAAGGCCCAATCCATAGACAGAAAATTTTTCGCATGTCCACGTTGCTACTGACGCTTCCTTCTCAATAACTGCGTATCTCTATTCGGTTTCAGTTAATGAACGAGATGCGAAATACACAGGTCTGCGACTTCCATCCTTCTGGACTTGAAACAAGACTGCACCTAATCGTATTGCTGATGCATTCACCGTTATTATGGTTGTTAGCTCTGAATCATAGTGCGCTAACACCTCTGACGAAGTTAACATAGAACATAGAACAGTACAGCACAGTACAGGCCCTTCGGCCTACGATGTTGTGCCGAACCTTTAACCTACTCTAAGATCAAACTAACTACCTACCCTTCATTCTACTATCATCCATGTACCTATCCAAGAGTCGCTTAAATGCCCCTAATGTATCTGCTTCTACTACCACCGCTGGCAGCGCATTCCACGCACCCACCACTCTCTGTGTAAAGAACCTACCTCTGACATCTCCCTGAAACCTTCCTCCAATCACCTATCAAGTCTATCAAGTCACCTCTCATCCTTCTTCGCTCCAATGAGAAAAGCCCTAGCTCCCTCAATCTTTCTTCGTAAGACATGCCCTCCAGTCCAGGCAGCATCCTGGTAAATCTCCTCTGCACCCTCTCTAAAGCTTCCACATCCATCCTATAATGAGGCGACCAGAACTGAACACAATATTCCAAGTGTGGTCGAACCAGGGCCTTATAGAGCTGCAGCATAACCTCGCGGCTCTTAAACTCAATCCCCCTGTTAATGAAAGCCAACACACCATACGCCTTCTTAACAACCCTATCAACTTGGGTGGCAACTTTGAGCGATCTATGGACATGGACCCCAAGATCCCTCTGTTCCTCCACACTACCAAGAATCCTGTCTTTAAGCCTGTATTCCGCATTCAAATTCGACCTTCCAAAATGAATCACCACACTTTTCCAGGTTGAACTCCATCTGCCACTTCTCAGCCCAGCTCTGCATCCTGTCAATGTCCCGTTGCAACCTACAACAGCCTTCCACACTATCTACAACTCCAGCAACCTTCGTGTCATCGGCAAACTTGCTAACCCAACCTTCCACTTCCTTATCCAAGTCATTTATAAAAATCACAAAGAGCAGAGGTCCCAGAACAGATCCTTGTGGAACACCACTGGTCACCGAGCTCCATGCTGAATACTTTCCATCTACTACCACCCTCTGACTTCTATGGGCCAGCCAATTTTGTATCCAGACAGCTAACTTTCCCTGAATCCCATGCCTCCTTACTTTCTGAATGAGCCTACCATGGGGAACCTTATCAAACGCTTTGCTAAAATCCATATACACCACATCCACTGCTCTTCCTTCATCAATGTGTTTTGTCACATCTTCAAAGAATTCAATAAGGCTTGTGAGGCATGACCTGACCCTTACAAAGCCATGCTGACTTTCTCTAATAAAACCATGCTTTTCCAAATAATCATAAATCCTGTCACTCAGAATCCTCTCCAGTAATTTGCCCACTACTGACGTAAGACTGACTGGTCTATAATTCCCAGGGTTATCCCTATTCCCTTTCTTGAACAAGGGAACAACATTTTCCACCCTCCAATCATCCAGTACTACTCCAGTGGACAGTGAAGATGCAAAGATCATCGTCAAAGGCGCAGCAATCTCTTCCCTCGCTTCCCGTAATATCCTTGGGTATATCCCGTCTGGCCCCGGGGAGCTTATCTGTCCTCATATCATTCAAAATTTCCAGCACATCCTCCCTCTTAACCTCAACCTGTTCGAGCATATCAGCCTGTTCCATGCTGTCCTCACAAATGACCAGGTCCCTCTCACTAGTGAATACTGAAGCAAAGTATTCATTTAAGACCTCCCCTAACATCTCTTTGATTCTCTCAAAGGATTTTTTCTGGCTTTCTCCCCAATATTACATAATATTGCTCTTTAACAGTTGAAGCAAGGGCTCGTTTATAGTAGCTAAATTAGTAAAAATTTCCCTACCTGATTCATCCTTCCCATGAATCATTGTAGTTCTGTTATGTTCTTTGGTTCTGGGAAATCTTTTATTACCTTTGTCTTCTGTGGATCTGCCTTGATATCTGACCCATCAATTATGTGACCAAGGAACTTCACTGTTGTCTGCAAAAATACACACTTCTCATTTAATGTGAGACCTGCTTCTTCTGGTCTTTGTAATACAGCTCTTACCCTTGTGTCGTGTTCTTTCTGGTTTGCTCCATGAATTAGGACATTGTCCATTTGACAGATTATTCCCTCTGAGCCTTTCAGGATTGTTGACATCGTTCTCTGAAAGATCTCTGGTGCCGATGTCATACCAAACGGTAATCTATTGAAACAGAATCTCCCAAGTGGTGTTATAAATGTTGTCAACAATTTAGACTCTTTGTCCAAAGGTAACTGCCAGAATCCACTGTTTGCATCTAATTTCGTAAATATGGAGCTTTTTCCCAGCTTTGCTAAACTTTCATCCACTGATTCCATAGGGTGGATCCCTCTCTCTACTGCTTTGTTGAGTGAGGTCTACACAGATTCTTCTGAATCCATTTGGTTTCTTTACTAGAACCATGCCAGAACACTGTCTAGTTGGTCTAGTTACTGCTGATATCACTCCTTGGTTCTGCATTGCTTCTACTTTTTTAATTTTTTCCAGTAGTGGGTGTGAGAACTTTCTCAGTATAAATAAACACATAGGCTCTGCCTCTTTTCTCAGACCCAATCCTCTAAATAGCTTTGGGAATTCAGCCCTAAAATCTCTTGGTTGGTTCTCTTGTCCCTTAATTTCTTCTATCCTACATATCAGTTATAGGTCGACACATGCCTTCCTGCTGAGTAATGAACGACTTTGATTCTTAATAATATGCAGCGTTTCAGGAATCTCTTTATTATTGTATCTTAAAGTCGTTCTCAGTTCCCCTATAACTTTCAGCTCTATGCCTCCAGGCCCATATAGCGTCTTCTTTGTTGTTCTGAAGCACCCTTCTTTAGCCATGGTTCCCGATCCTATAGAACAGAAACCGCTGCTCTTGTGTCTAACTTAAACTAGTTTTATTGTCTGCTACCATGATATCTACTGTCCAGCAATTTTCATTTGCTCCTTGTATTTCTCCTAAGAAAGGAGTTTCAATCGTTTGCTCATCTTGTACCTTTTAAACAATTTGTCCCTTGGCTGGTCTGCAGCATTTGCTTCTTGCTGCGACACATTGACTGGAAATGTCCCTTTCTTCTACATAGGAAACTTTCCACCTCCCTGGCTGGGCAATTTTCCTGCCAATGTCTCTCTTGGCCACACCTGCCACAATTCAGTGCTGCTGCCTCTGAATGCCTTTCCCACTTTTCGGGCTTTTTGGGGCCATTCCTTTCCAATTTTTCACCAACTCCACTGAGTCTAATGCCTTTGAGATCGGACTCTCCCTGCTCCCTTGAACTACAAGTCAGTTATATTTTCTAACCTAGCTGAATGCCTTTTTGTAAACTCACGTCTTCCCTCGACTGTAGTTGCTTTGACAGCGCATCATCAATATCCCCAACTATGATTTTATCTCAAATTAATTCCTCACGCAAGCTTCCATACTCGCAATCTTCAACAATCTTGTATGATCATTAATAAATGGTTCAACGCTTTCTCCTTTTCTCTGGGTGTGCTCATTAAATTTTGCCCATTCAAGAATAACATTTTTGTCTGATCTTGAAATACCCTTCTATAGCTTTCATGACTTCAGCATAAGTAGTTTGCTTCCCATTGATTCCTTGGGTTACGAGAATGTCATCTGCACATCCCCATGGAGTATAACAATGTCCTGACCTGCTCTTTGTCTGGTCTCCATGCTAAACCCGACACAGGACGGTACCTCTCGAACAGCTGGACCCATTTTGCCTATACTCTTTAAGGTTTAAGGTAACTTAAGTTTATTTGCAAACGTCTATCATCTGCGGCTGCTACTACAATACTCCTCATACGAGGCTCTGTACAATCCATGACATCACATCCTGTAATGATGCTTACAGTCTATTTACATATCTACCTAGCAACAACATACATCACATCATACTACAGTAGTCACACTTTCCTTACCTCTGGCATTCAGCTCTTTTGTCCATGTAAATGTAGGAAAGTATGTCAAACAACAGTTCTTACAACGAGGATCATTTGCATTTTCAACCTCCTGCCCACAGTTCTTTGTTACAGATGTAAAACAATTTTAGTATGTTTAATGTTTAAAATGTGTTTCAGCACCCCTTCTCCCCAACATTTCCACAGTGTCCATAAATTAATCTGCAACCTCACCTGTAAGTGAATCTGCTGTTTATTTCAGGAATCAAGATGGATTATAGCTTCTGGCCTTAAAGGGACAAATATCTGCTTTATCTGGTGTAAAGTACCTGTATATCAAACAGTGTATCTTCTCTCTTACCGCAAGCAGTGACATGGAGATTTGGTAGTATTTAATGTAGAAGTGTCTGTAGTTGCAAGGGAGGGGACTCTTAATAAATGTTTTGACCTATCCACTACAATTTGTAACATTTTTAGCTGCTTCCAAAGTAACAGAAGTCAGCCGCCAACTTAGGATAGATGGGCAGCTTCTACCAGTGCTGGCACTATTGTTGATGGAAGGGGGCCAAAATGTTTCCATTGGCAGAAATGGTTGGGAACAATTAAACATACCTTTATGTAAGAATGTCTTATCTCTGTATCATTGATCCTTTCTACACCATTGAAGACTATTTGTATGCTTAACATGAAGTGATTCTCATGAGTTAAGGGGAAAATTGGACGTGTTTAGACAGATTCTACTGCTGCGGATCCCCCCAACCGGCAGGGTTTCTTTTTAAACTGCTTAGCCTTCACTTCCTTTCTCTTTTCAGATGCTGACACATCTGCTGTGCATTTCTCATAGATCCTATTTTATACCCGATTTCTGATATTTGCAGTTTTTGTTTCTGTCCAGTCTTGATATCTGCACTTCAGTATACATTGGAATAATTCTAATTTTGGCTATGCCCTTTCACAGACTGTTGATCGCTGCTAATGTGGCAACTGTAATATCAGCAAAAATCCATTGTTACAACATATGTGAACTGTTTGCGGTTCATTCTGCTACTTTCTAGAACTTCAATTTAGTCCTGTGTTTTTTTGCCTAGATAGCACACTCCACCTGCATCTCAACATAAAATACAATAGTTGAAAAGTTTCTTTGCTACAAGTAGAAGTGCAAAGAGCGTGTTGTGTATTCAAGAAATATAGGGTGGAATTTTCTGCCCTTTGAAAAATTTCAGGCGTTGGGACCATTTCTGGGTCCCAACCCTGCATGGGTCAGAGTTGCTTCCACGGGGGGAATCTTCTGGGAGGCGGCCACTTAACAGGCTGCCTTCACATTCGCCTTCCATCTAAGGATGGCTGGCGGATTCCTAAAGCAGGACACTTAATAAGAGGGCCTGCAGCACTGGACGGACGGTGGCCCAACCGTGAGAGGTGGGCGCTGCTGAGGCAGGTCAGGGAGCAGGAAGGTGTCTCAAGATGGAGGTGCCCTTGGAAGCCTGCTTAAGATTTTAATATAAGGAAGGCCCACAGCTCTTGAGGGCCATCTGTATGGAGGAGAATCTCCTCCACAGGAATGGTCATGTTCCAGGATGTGGCCTTCGCATTCATGCAGTGCAATAATGGGGCCAGTGAGAGGAGACACAGATGACCTTCATGCCTGCTGCCAGGAAGTCGTCTCCAAGCTGCTGTCAGCCTCCTGACTCAGCGGGAGGCCAGTCCGACACTGGGAAAATCCCATTAGCCTTAAATGGGTCTTTAATTGGCAACCTGCTGATGCTGGGTAGGTAGTCACTGCCACATTTCGCCCACCTCTGGCACGGAGGTGGGAACGCATCAGGAAGCTGACCAGACACGCAACTTTCTAAACTTATTCACAGCCCCGCCTCCACAGAGCTTGGAAGATTCTGCCCAGAGGCTGTGTTATCTGTGAGTGTTTGTTGTGTTACGACCAACCGCTCCTATCAAAGCCCCCAATCAAAATATACGATTCTGATTGTGGTGGGAGAGACGCATTGATAATTCAATCCCATCGTTCCACAGATCGCCTAACATATCATTTAAAACTTTCCAAATTAAAGCAAGACCCAGCCAAATTGTACCATATATTAATGATTTAGATGATTTAGATATATTAATGATTTAGATTGCATTTAAATGCAATATCTCCAAATTTGCAGCTGACACAAAACTGGGTGGGAGGGTGAGTTGTGAGGAGGATGCAGAGAGGCTTCAGGGTGATTTGGACAAGTTGAGTGAGTAGGAAAATGCATGGCAAATGCAGTATAATGTGGATAAATGTGTGGTTTTCCACTTTGGTAGCAAAAACAGGAAGGCAGATTATTATCTGAACGGCAATAAACTGAGGGCAATATGCAGCGAGACCTGGGTGTTCTCGTACACCAGTCGCTGAAGGTAAGCATGCAGGTCCAACAGGTGGTAAAAAAGGCAAATGGTATGTTGGCCTTCATAGCGAGAGGATTCAAGTACAGGAGCAGGGATGTCTTGCTGCAATTATACAGGGCCTTGGTGAGGCCACACCTAGAATATTGTGTGTAGTTTTGGTCTCCTTATTTGAGGAAGGATGTTCTTGCTATTGAGGGAGTGCGGCGAAGGTTTACCAGATTCTTGGGATGGTGGGACTGACGTATGAGGAGAGATTGAGTCGGTTAGGATTATATTTGTTGGAGTTCAGAAGAGTGAGGGGGGGATCTCATAGAAACCTATAAAATTCTAACAGGACTTGACAGGGTAGATGCAGGAAGGATGTTCCCGATGGCAGGGTGTCCAGCAGCAGGGGTCATAGTCTAAGGATACGGGGTAAACCATTCAGGACTGAGATGAGGAGAAATTTCTTCACCCAGAGAGTGGTGAGCCTGTGGAATTTGCTACCACAGAAAGCAGTTGAGGCCAAAACGTTGTATGTTTTCAAGAAGGAGTTAGATATAGCTGTTGGGTTTAAAGGGATCAAAGGATATGGGCGCGAAAGCGGGAACAGGTTACTGAGTTGGATGATCAGCTCGAAGGGCCGAATAACCTACTCCTGTTCCTATTTTCTATGTTTCTGTGTTTCATCTATTAACCCCCAAATGAGGCCAACCAAACCAGGTGTCTTTAAATCAACAAATTAACTCTTTAATTAGATGAACTAAATTCTTAAACACTACGACGATATAAACAGCATTTAAAACAGAAAAAATTAGAGTCCTTGCAAATTTACAGTCCAGTGTTGCTCAAAGTCCTCACAGGATATTGTTCAAAGTCCTCACAGAATGTTGCTTTCCTTTTCCAGCGAATTTCAACAATTAATGACTTGCAAACACTTTGAACAGAGTCAATCTGACTTTAGAGTTTTTGAGGGATAAAAGATTGTCACAGTCTTCCCTTTCTTCAATTTAAATTACCAGAGATCTCTGTTTTGGCTTGACTTTTTCTTAGAATTTTGGGAGATAATAATAAACAGACTAAAATCCTATACCTTCAGTTTAAATGGTTGAGAGCTCTTTTTCAGCTTTCTGAACACCACAGCTGTCTGTGTCTTCTGTGTCTGTGTCTGTTAGAACAAACTGTCTTCCACCAAAGCCAGTTCAAAACTGAATTGTAACAGATATATCGCATGAGACTCACTCCCAGTGGCTGTTTCTATGGTAACGAGAATGCACCCTTTGAATTGCAGTCTCCAAATGTCTGTTTCGAAGGCAATGAAAATGCACTTTCCTATAACTCCTGAGGCTTGCTGGCTCTTAAAGCAATACTGTTCCCTTGCAAGCCTTAAAGGCAAACTGCATATTCCTGGAAAAAAACTACAGGACCATGACACTTGTTTGTTTAAGGTGGAAGAGCATGCAAATTAATCTGTCATCCTGGAGCCACCTGTTAGAATTTGCAGGAGAGCAACCCAGTCAAAGGTCCTTCGGATTTTCACTTACTTGTGGGAAAGTATTTGACCCTCTTGCTCTTCCTGTGATAACATGTGAGTTGGAGGATTGAAGCTGCCCTAGCACACACTGGCTTCTCAGTGCTGTGTACTGCCATTGCCATCTTCGTATTAGAGCTATTGCAAACCCAGATCGTGCATGTCTTCTTGATACTTGGTAATTCTGCACCCTTTCTCCTCACCATTTTGTAATAATGACAGCCGACTACTCTTACTCGTTCAACCTGTGGATCTCCAAATTGCCTATTTTTCTCAGCTTTCCCTTTCTCTTACAATCCAAGGCTTTTAAACCCCAAGCTGGGCATCACCGTTATTCATTCATCACCTCTTCTGTTGTCTGTTTTCACCTTTGATATTGTGGCCTTGGCCATTCACTTGAGTTTCTCAAGTTACAGAAAAAGTATGATTATTCTTTGTGACATTTTGAAAGGTAAATATTTAAGGTGAGGAAACATTTCACTTCAGGCCCCTGCAAAGCCAATATGTATTTTTTTTAGAATCAACTGTAAGCTCTCAATTCCCATACACTTTTGTTGATGAACTGCAACTAATTCCCCTGTTACACCCTGCTGAAGTTCACAAGTTAGAATCATTCTGCAGTTAATACACCCTGATAACTAAGCTATTCAATTAATAAAAACAGGAGATGCTACACAGCTGGATCTACCGGCCGCTGAAAAGACAAAAGACAGATTAACGTTTCAGGTATAAGGCCATTGCCCGAATGGATCTTTTTTCCTCATTGATGGAGCTACTGTGTGTTTCCAGCATTTCAGATTTTTCAGTTAGCAGTTTTTCTTCTTTATCAGCCATGGTTCAGTGGGTAGCATTCTCACCTCTGAGTAGAATGTTGTGGGTTCAAGTCCCACTCCAGAGACTTGAGCATGTAATCCATGCTGACACTCCAGTGCAGTACTGAGGGATTGCTGCAATGTTGGAGGTCTCATCATTGGGATGAGATGTTAAACCAAAGTTCCATCTGCCCCCTCAGATGGATAAGAAAGCTTCCATGCCACTATTTCAAAGAACAGCTGAAGAGTGTTCTCCCTGGTGTCCTGGTCACTATTTATCCCTCCACCATTACCTAAACATATATTATCTGGTCAATATCTCATTGCTGTTTGTGGGATCTTGCTATGTGCAATTTGGCTGCCAATCTTTACAACGGTGACTACATTTTTTTAAAAGAAAAAATACTTTGCTAGTTGTAGACTGCTATGGAATGCCCTGAGGTCATTACAAGTGCTACACAAATGCAAGTCTTTCTTTATCTATTCAATTAAAACCTGCTGCAGGCTTTCCCAGATATAGGGCTGGAGTTTATGCTCCATTGGAAGGCTTTTTTTTGGCGGGGAGAGGGCCGGAGAATTAGCGTAGATTGGTCTGCGATGGAATCCATGCCATAATGCCGCCACGATGCGATGGGATCGTAGTTTAAATATTGTTTTGCATGCATTAGTATCTGATTCGCCGTGATCTTACCAGGCGTTCACAACCTTCTGCATGATGTGCTTTCACTTTCGCTTCTTTGAAAAGCTGGCAACATCGAGGTGAGAGTCATCAATGCCTGCAAAGGTTAGATAAGTTTTCCGTTGTTATCTTGTGGAATTCTTTTTAGTATCGGACATAACCACTGAGCTCAATCTGCCAACCTTCTATCCATGCCAATATGTTATGCCCGACACCATGAGCTTTTATTTTCTGCAATAACCTTTGATGTGGCACCTTATCACATGCCTTCTGGAAATCTAAGTACACTAAATCCACCACTTCCCCTTTATCCACAGCACATGTAACTCCCTCAAAGAACTTCAATAAGTTGGTTAAACATGATTTCCCTTTCACAAAACCATGTTGACTCTGCCTGATTACCTTGAATTTTTCTAAGTGCCCTACTATAATGTCTTGAATAGTAGCTTCTAACATTTTCCCTATGATAGATGTTAAGATAAGTAGAATTAGAATTAGAACATTACAGCGCAGTACAGGCCCTTCGGCCCTCGATGTTGCGCCGACCTGTGAAACCATCTGACCTACACTATTCCATTTTCATCCATATGTCTATCCAATGACCACTTAAATGCCCTTAAAGTTGGCGAATCTACTACTGCTGCAGGCAGGGCGTTCCACGCCCTTACTACTCTCTGAGTAAAGAAACTACCTCTCACATCTGTCCTATATCTATCACCCCTCAACTTGAAGCTATGTCCCCTCGTGTTTGCCATCACCATCCGAGGAAAAAGACGCTCACTATCCACCCTATCTAACCCTCTGATTATCTCATATGTCTCTATTAAGTCACCTCTCCTCCTCCTTCTCTCCAACGAAAACAACCTCAAGTCCCTCAGCCTTTCCTCGTAAGACCTTCCCTCCATAGCAGGCAACATCCTAGTAAATCTCCTCTGCACCCTTTCCATAGCTTCCACATCCTTCCTATAATGCGGTGACCAGAACTGCACGCAATACTCCAGGTGCGGTCTCACCAGAGTTTTGTACAGCTGCAGCATGACCTCGTGGCTCCGAAACTCGATCCCCCTACTAATAAAAGCTAACACACCATATGCCTTCTTAACAGCCCTATTAACCTGGGTAGCAACCTTCAGGGATTTATGCACCTGGACACCAAGATCTCTCTGTTCATCTACACTACCAAGAATCTTCCCATTAGCCCAGTACTCTGCATTCCTGTTACTCCTTCCAAAGTGAATCACCTCGCACTTTTCCGCATTAAACTCCATTTGCCATCTCTCAGCCCAGCTCTGCAGCCTATCTATGTCCCTCTGTACCCTACAACATCCTTCGGCACTATCCACAACTCCACCGACCTTAGTGTCATCTGCAAATTTACTAACCCACCCTTCTACACCCTCTTCCAGGTCATTTATAAAAATGACAAACAGCAGTGGCCCCAAAACAGATATTTGCGGTACACCACTAGTAACTAAACTCCAGGATGAACATTTGCCATCAACCACCACCCTCTGTCTTCTTTCAGCTAGCCAATTTCTGATCCAAAGCTCTAAATCACCTTCAACCCCATACTTGCGTATTTTCTGCAATAGCCTACCGTGGGGAACCTTATCAAACGCCTTACTGAAATCCATATACACCACATCCACTGCTTTACCCTCATCCACCTGTTTGGTCATCTTCTCGAAAAACTTAATAAGGTTTGTGAGGCACGACCTACCCGTCACAAAACCGTGCTGACTATCTCTAATGAACTTATTCTTTTCAAGATGATTATAAATCCTGTCTCTTATAACCTTTTCCAACATTTTACCCACAACCGAAGTAAGGCTCACAGGTCTATAATTACCAGGGCTGTCTCTACTCCCCTTCTTGAACAAGGGGACAACATTTGCTATCCTCCAGTCTTCCGGCACTATTCCTGTCGACAATGATGACATAAAGATCAAGGACAAAGGCTCTGCAATCTCATCCCTGGCTTCCCAGAGAATCCTAGGGTAAATCCCATCTGGCCCAGGGGACTTATCTATTTTCACACTTTCCAAAATTGATAACACCTCCTCCTTGTGAACCTTAATCCCATCTAGCCTAGTAGCCTGAATCTCAGTATTCTCCTCAACAACATTTTCTTTCTCTACTGTAAATACTGATGCAAAATATTCATTTAACACTTCCCCAATCTCCTCTGATTCCACACACAACTTCCCAAGTTTCCTACTTTCTGTCTCCCTCCCTTTTTGAATAAAGGAGTTACATTGGCTATTTTCCAATCTAATGGAACCTTCCCCGAATCTAGGGAATTTTGGAAAATCAAAACCAACGCATCAACTATCTCACTATCCACTTCTTTTAAGACCATAGGATGAAGTCCATCAGGACCCGGGGACTTGTCAGCCCGCTGCTCCAACAATTTGCTTAGTACCACTTCCCTGGTGGTTGTAATTTTCTTGAGTTCCTCCCTCCCATTTCCTGATTCCCAGCTATTTCTGGAATGTTACTTGCATCCTCTGAGATGAAGACTGATGCAAAGTACCTGTTCAATTCATCTGCCATCTCCTTATTTTCCCTTATTAATTCCCCAGACTCATTTCCTATAGGACCAACGCTCACTTTCTTAACTCTTTTAAAAATATCTATAGAAACTCTTACTATCTGTTTTTATATTTCTAGCTAGCTTTCTCTCATACTCCTAATTTTTCTTCCATATTAATCTTTTAGTCTTTCTTTGCTGTTTGACCTGCTACCCATCTTTGTGCAATTATATGCTTTTCTTTAAGTTTGATACTATCTTTAACTTTTTTAGTTAACCACAGATGGCAGGTCTTCCCTTTGGGATATTTCTTTCTCGTTGGAATGCATCTATTCTGAATATTCTGAAATATCCCCTTAAATGTCTGCCTCTGCATCTCTATTGACCTGTCCCTTAACCTATTTTGGCAGTTCACTTTAGCTAGCTCTGCTTTCATGTCCTCATAATTGCCCTTATTTGAGTTTAAAATACTCTTCTTCGACCCACTCTTCTCTCCTTCAAACTGAATGTAAAATTCAATCATATTATGATCGTTGCTGCCTAGGGACGCCTTCAGTATGAGGTCATTAATTAATCCTATCTCATTGCACAATACCAGGTCTAGTATAGCCTGCTCTCTGGTTGGCTGTTCCAAGAAACTACCCAAAAACATTCTATACACTCCTCATCTAGGCTACCTTTGCCTATCTGATTTTCCAATCCCCATTATTATTTTTAAAAAATTTTTATTTAGAGATACAGCACTGAAACAGGCCCTTCGGCCCACCGAGTCTGTGCCGACCATCAACCACCCGCTTATACTAATCCTACACTAATTCCACATTCCTACCACATCCCCACCTGTCCCTATATTTCCCTACCACCTACCTATACTCGGGGCAATTTATAATGGCCAATTTACCTATCAACCTGAAAGTCTTTGGCATGTGGGAGGAAACCGGAGCACCCGGAGGAAACCCACGCAGACACAGGGAGAACTTGCAAACGCCACACAGGCAGTACCCAGAATTGAACCCGGGTCGCTGGAGCTGTGAGGCTGCGGTGATAACCACTGCGCCACTGTGCTGCCCTTGCCCTACCTTTCTGACAAGCACCCATTATTTCTTCCTTTATACTGCATCCAACCGTGTGGTTACTGTTAGGGGGCCTGTACACCACTCCCACAAGTGACTTCTTTCCTTTATCATTTCTCATTTTGACCCAAACTGCTTCTACATCCTGATTTCCCAAACTTATGTCATCCCTCTCTGTTGTGGCAATACCATCATTAATTAACAGAGCCACCCCTCTACCTTTTCCTAGCTTCCTGTCCTTCCTAAATGTTAAGTACCCTTCAATATTCAGGTCCCAATCTATGCCATCCTGCAGCCATGTCTCTGTAATGCCAATTAAATCGTACTTACTTATTTCTATTTGCGCTATCAGTTCATCTGTTTTGTTTCAAATGCTACATGCATTCAGATACAGAGCCTTTAGCTGTGACCTTTTATTATTTTTGTAACCTCTACCCTTGTCTGCTGATTTACTGTTAGATTTGTAATCACTGTCCCTTCCTGTTACAGTCTGTTTATCTTTTCCCATATTAATACCGGTCTCTCTCACCTTGTCTCTACTCTTTGATTTACCACATCTTCTCAAATTTGATCACTTTCCCCCGCTATTTAGTTTAAAACCCTCTCTACTTCCCTAGTTATGCAGCTCGCTGAAACTGCTTGGTTCAGGTGTAGACTGTCCCAACGGTACAGCCACCACTTCTCCCAATTTTGTGTCACTGCCGCATGACCCGGAACCCACTTCTACCACACCAGTCTTTGAGCCATGCATTAATTTCTCTAATCTTATTTACCCTATGCCAATTTGCACGTGGTTCAGGTAATAATCCAGAGATTATTACCTTTTGAGGTTCTGCTTAATTTGGTGCCTAGGTCCTCATGCTGACTATGCAGAACCTCTTTCCTTCTCCTGCCTATATTGTTGGTACCTACATGGACCATAACGACTGGATCTTCCCCCTCCCACTGTAAGTTCCTATCCAGCCCTGAGCAGATGTCCCAAACCCTGGCATCGGGCAGGCAACACAGCCTTCTGGACTCTCACTCTTTGCTGCAGAGAACAGTGTCAATCCCCCTCACTATACTGTTCCCTACTACCACTATTTTCCTTTTTTCTCCCCCCACTTGAACGGCTTCCTGTACCATGTTGCTATGGTCAGTCTGCTGAACCACACCACAGCCCTCGCTCTTGCCATACAAGCTGCAAGAACCTCCAACTTGTTGCTCAATTGCAAGGGCCGAGGCTCCTCCACTCCCACCTTCTCGATCCCCTTGCCTGCTTGCCTAACTCACAGTCATACCCTCCTGTCCCTGAGCACTGACCAAAAATGTTGCCTGTACCATTGGGACGGACTTCACCTGAACTGTGCTGGGACCAGTGTTCTGGCGAGTCGTGTAACTGGAGAAGTAAATTAAACTAAATAGAGGGGGGAAGGGATCATGTAGGGAAGATTGAGTAAAGTAAAGGGAAATGGCAAGGCACTAGATCAAGATAGCAATAAAGGTAATGATGATCAGAGTATGGCAGGAAGGGACAGTGATTGTAAACTCGAGTGTGCCAGCAGATCGAGCCAGAGTTTGCAAAAACAGTAAAAAAGCTGAATTAAGGGCTCTGTATCCAAATACCCGTAGCATTCGCAATAAGAACACACAAGAACACGAGTAATAGGAGCAGGAGTCAACTATATGGCCCATCAAACCTACTCTGCCATTCAACACGGTCACGGTTGATCTTAGAGTTCAACTCCACTTTCCCGCCCGCTTGCCATTCCCCCTTGATTGCCTGAGAGAGCAAAAATCTGTCTATCCCAGCCTTAAATGTATTCAGGGATAGATGATCCACAACCCTCTGAGGTAGAGAATTCCAAAGGTTCGCAACCTTTTGAGTGAAGTAATTTCTTCTCATCTCAGTCCTCAGTGATCCTATCCTGAGACTGTGCCCATGTGTTTTAGATTCCCCAATCAGCGGAAATATTCTCTGTGTCTACCCTACCCAGCCTCTTTAGTGTCTTACATATTTTAATATTAGCTCTCATTCTTCAAAACCCCAGAGAATACAGGCCCAATTTACATAGTCTCTCATCATAGGACACCCTCCTCATCCCAGTGACCAATCTAGTGAACCTTCGCTGCACTTCCTCCAATATAAGTACATCCTTTCTTAAATGTGGAGACCAAAATTGCACACAGTATTTCAGATGTGGTCTCACCAAAACCCTATACAATTGTAGCAATTCTTCCTTATTCCTGTACTCCAATCCCCTTGCAATAAAGGCCAACGTGCCATTTACCTTCCTAATTGCATGTTGTACCTGCATGCTAACTTTTGCGTTCCTTGAACAAGCATATATATACACACACACACTCGGCTTTTGACAAGGTCCCACGTGGCAGACTGGTTAACAAAAAAAAGACCATGGGATCCAGGGAAATGTAGCAAGGTGGATATAAAATTGACTCAGTGGCAGGAAACAAAAGGTAATTGTTGCCGGGTGTTTTTGCGACTGGAGGGCTGTTTCCAGTGGCGTTCCGCAGGGCTTAGGACTGGGTCCCCTGCCTTTTGTGGTATAAACAATTTGGGCGCAATTGTAGGGGGCATGGTCAAGAAGTTTGCAGATGACACAAAGATTGGCCGTGTGTTAGATAGCGAGGAGGATAGCAGTAGGCTGCAGGAAGATATCAATTGATTGGTCAGGTGGGTAGAAAAGTGGCAAATGGAATTCAACCTGGAGAAGTGTGAGGTCATGCATTTGGGGAGGTCAAATAAGGCAAAGGAATACACAATTAATGGGAGAATTCTGAGAGTTGCAGAGGCAGTGAGGGACCTCGGAGTGAATGTCCACAGTTCCCTGAAGGTAGCAGGACAGGTCAATAAGGTGGTGAAGAAGGCATATGGAATCCTTTCCTTTGTTAGCCAAGGTATAGAATATAAGAGCAAAGAGGTTATGCTGGAACTGTATAAATCATTAGTTATACCTAAACGTAAGTACTGTGTGCAGTTCTGGTCACCTCATTACAGAAAGGTTGGAATTGCACAAGAGAGGGTACAGAGGAGATTTACAAGGATGTTGCCGGGACTGGAAAAACGCAGCTATGAGGAAAGATTGGATAGGCTGGGATTGTTCTCCTTGGAACAGAGAATGCTAAGGGGAGATCTGATTGAAATGTACAAAATTGTGAAGGGCCTGTCTACATTAGCAGAGGTCAGTGACTGAGGGGGCATAGATTTAAAGTGATTGGTAGAAGGATTAAAGGGAAGATGAAGAAATATTTTTGCACCCAGAGGTTGGTAGGGGTCTGGAACTCACTGGCTGAAAGGATAGTAGAAGCAGAAACTCTCAACTCATTTAAAAGGTGTCTGGATATGCTGTAACCTGCAGGGCTATGGACCAAATGCTGGAAGGTGGGATTAGACTGGGTGGCTCGTTTTTTGGCTGGTGCAGACATGATGGGCCAAGTGCCATCTTGTTGCCCACTTTCTTAACCTGTCTATATCTCTTTGCAGCCTCTCTGTGTCCTTCCCACAGCTTACCTTTTCACCGACCTTTGTATCATCAGCAAACTTAGATACATTACTCTCTGTCTCTTCATCTAAGTCATTAATATAAATTGTAAATAGCTCAGGCCCCAGCACTGAAACTTGCGGCACTCCACTATTTAGTGCCTGGCAACTTGAAAATGCCCCTCTATGCCCACTCTTTGCTTCCTGTCTGTTAACCAATCATCTAGCCATACGAATATATTACCCCCAACTCCATGAGTCCTTATCTTGCCAATTAACCTTTTGTGTGGCACCTTATTGAAAGTCTTTTGGAAATCCAAGTATACTGCATCTACTTGTTCTCCTTTATCTATCCTGTTACGTATATTCTCAAAAAACTCTAATAGATTTGTCAAACAGGATTACCCCTTAGTAAAACCATGTTGACTTGTTCTAATCATACTTTGCTTTTCTAGTTATTTTGTATCATGTGGTTAGCAGCAAATGGCTGGAAATATAATTAAAATAAAACAGTAAAAGACTGCAGCTGCAAAATAACTTTGCATTGTTAAAACTTCCTTAATAATACATTCCAGCATTTTCCCAACAACTGATAGGCTAACTGGCCTGCAGTTTTCTGTTTTCACTCTCCCTCCTTTCTTGAAAACAGATGAATTGTCAGCTCAAATAGAAATTCATATGTATGACCTGATGGCCATTACAGAGAAGTGGCTACAAGGAAACCAAAGCTGGGACCTGAAGATACAAGGGTATGTGACATTCAGGAAGGACAGGAAGTTGGGAAAAGATGGTGGGGTAGCTCTGTTAATTAAAGAGGGCATTAGGACTGTAGTGAGAAATGACCTTAGTTCTAGAATTAGTTTGGTTGGAACTCAGAATCAGCAAGGGGCAGAAAACATTGGTTGGAGTTGTTTATATGCCACCAAACAGCAGTGATAATGTAAATCAAAATATAAATCAGAAAATTAGAGATGCACATAACAATGGCAATGCAGTAAGCATGGGGGATTTCAATCTACACATAGACTAGGTAAACTTTATTAGTACTAATATTGTGGAGGAGGAATTCTTGGAATGTACGCGAGATGGTTTTCTAGAGTAGTACATTGAGGAACCAACCAGGGAACGGGCTATTATAGATCTAGTGCGATGAAAAAGGGGTAATTAATAATCTTGTTGTAAAGGAGCCTTTCGGAAAGAGTGACCATGATATGATAGAATTTTATATTAAGTTTGAAAGTGATGTAGTTCAATCAGAAACTAGGGTCTTCAATCTAAGCAAAAGAAACTATGAAGGTATGAGGGGTAAATTGGCTATAGTAGATTGGGAAACTATGTTAAAAGGTATGATGGTAGACAGGCAATGGCTAACATTTAAAGAACTAATACATAATTCACAACATAAATACATTCCTTTAATGCGCAAAAAACCCAACAAGGAAAGTGTTCCAACCATGGCTAACAAAATAAATCAAGGATTGTTTGAGAACAAAGGAAGAGGCGTATAAAGTTGAGGATTGGGAGCATTTCAGAATTCTGCAAAGGAGGACCAAGAAAAAGATTAAGAAAGGGAAAATAGAATGAGAGTAAACTAGTGGGAAACATAAAAACGGACTGTAAAAGTTTCTTTCAGTATGTAAAAAAGAAAAGATTAGCAAAGACAAATGTGGGTCCATTACAAGTGGAGTCAGGAGAATTTATAGCGGGGAATAAGGAAATGGCAGAGAAACTAAACAAAAACTTAATGTTTGTCTTCAGGAAGGAAAATACTAAAAACCTCCCAGAAATAATGGAGAATCAAGGGACTAGTGTAAACGAGGAACTGCAAGATATTAGTATTAGTAAAGAGAAAAGTGCTAGCGAAATTCTTCTTCTTCTTTGTCCTCCTTGTCTCGAGAGACAATGGGTAAGAGCCTAGAGGTGGTCAGTGGTTTGTGGAGCAGCGCCTGGAGTGGCTATAAAGACCAATTCTAGAGTGACAGACTCTTCCACAGGCCCTGCAGATAAAATTGGTTGTCGGGGCTGTTACACAGTTAGCTCTCTCCTTGCATTTCTGTCTTTTTTCCTTCCAAATGCTCAGTCTCTTCAACTCGCCACTCTTTAGCCCCGCCTTTATGGCTGTCCACCAGCTCTGGCGATCACTGGCAACTGACTCCCACGACTTGTGGTCAATGTCACAGGACTTCATGTCGCGTTTGCAGACGTCTTTAAAGTGGAGACATGGACAGCCGGTGGGTCAGATACCAGTGATGAGCTCACTGTGCAATGTGTCCTTGGGGATCCTGCCATCTTCCATGCGGCTCACATGGCCAAGCCATCTCAAGCGCCACTGGCTCAAGTAGGGTGTACATGCTGGGGCTGTTGGCAGCCTCGAGGACTTCTGTGTTGGAGATACGGTCCTGCCACCTGATGCCAAGGATTCTCCGGAGGCAGCGAAGATGCTCTTGGCTGACATACGTTGTCTACGTTGGCCTCGCTGCCGTCGAGCAAGGTACTGAGGACACAGGCTTGAAACACTCGGACCTTTATGTTCCGTGTCAGTGCGCCACTTACCCACATTCTCTTGGCCAGTCTGGACACAGCAGCGGACACTTTTCCCATGCGCTTGTTTATTTCTGCATCGAGACAGGTTACTGGTGATAGTTAAGCCGAGGTAGATGAACTCTTGAACCACTTTCGAGCGTGGTCGCCGATAAGAAGGAGGAGAAGAGGTGACTTAATAGAGACATATAAGATAATCAGAGGGTTGGACAGGGTGGATAGTGAGAGCCTTTTTCCTCGGATGGTGATGGCAAACACGAGGGGACATAGCTTTAAGTTGAGGGGTGATAGATATAGGACAGATGTCAGAGGTAGTTTCTTTACACAGAGAGTAGTAGGGGTGTGGAACGCCCTGCCTGCAACAGTAGTAGACTCGCCAACTTTAAGGGCATTTAAGTGGTCATTGGATAGACATATGGATGAAAATGGAATAGTGTAGGTCGGATGGTTTCACAGGTTGGCGCAACATCGAGGGCTGAAGGGCCTGTACTGCGCTGTAATGTTCTATGTTCTATCCCAACACAGTCAAAGCAGTTCATGGAGTGCTGAGAGTATAGCAGGCTTGGTACTCTTGATTATTTCAGGGGTAATGCTGACCTTTCCAGGGGATTTTTCACTGGCTAGAGAATCAGTGGCATCACTGAGTTCCGATTTTGTTGGCTGTTCGTCCAGCTCATCCATGACTGGCAGAGACTGGGCTGCATTGAGGGCGGTATCAGTGACAACATTTTCCCTGGAGTACAGTTCTAGGTAGTGCTCCACCCAGCAGTCCATTTGCTTGTGTTGGTCAGTGATCGTTTCCCCTGATTTCGAATTGAGGGGGCGATCTCCCTGATGGTTGGCCCAAAAGCTCTCTTGACGCCATCATACATTTCTCTGATGTTTCCGGTGTCGGAGGCCAGCTGAATACGACTGCATAGGTGTTGCCAGTAGTCATTTGCACAGCACTTGGCGGCACTTCTGGCTACTTTAAGTGCTACGGATGTTAACTTGACGGGGGCTTTCTTGTAGTTCAACAGTGCCGTGTGCTTAGCTGCTATGACAGGTTCCAGCTCTTCAAAGTGAGTTTGAAACCAGTCTACATTCTGCTTCTCACGTTTGCCAAAGGTGGTCATTGTTGAGTCATAGATGGCATCTCTGATGTGGGCCCACTTCCTCGCTGCATCCCCTGCGGAGTGTTTTGAAGGGCTTTTTCAAGTGAATTTAGAAACTTATGTAACAGCTGTGGATAAGAAATTCTGTTAATGTTGATGCGCGGGCAGCCCTTCTGCTTGGAGTGATGCAGCTTCTTTGGTTTGAGTCTATCCTTGCTGCACACCAGGGAGTGGTCGGTGTCGCAGTCCGCACTGTGGAAGCTGCGTGTGATTTGGACACTGTTTGTGGAGGCTTGCCTTGTGACGATGAGGTCCAGCTGGTGCCAACAACGTTATCTTGGGTGTCTCCATGAAACCTGGTGACAGGGTTTAGTATGAAAGAACGAGTTGGCGATGCAGAGGTTGTGATAGGTACACAACTCCAGCAGTCTGTCCATTTTCATTCATCCTTCCAGTGTCACAGCACCCAAGGCAGGAGGGCTATGAGTCATGGTCGGCCCCAACCCTGGCATTAAAGTCCCCCAGCAGGAACAAATATTCGGTCTTAGGAATGCTACTAATGATATTATGGAGTTCCTCGTAGAACTGGTCTTCAACTTCAGGTTGGGAGCAGAGTGTTGGAGAATAGATGCTGAGTAGGTGTACTGGACCAGAGACTGTGAAATTAATGGGACTTAAAGTAGGTAAATCACCTGGACCTGATGATCTGCATCCCAGAGTGTTGAAAGAGGTGGCTGTAGCGATAGTAGATGCATTGGTGGTCATCTTTCAAAATTCTAGCCTCTGGAATGTTCCTGCAGATTGGAAGGTGGCAAATGTAACCCCACTATTAAAGAAAGGTGGGAGAGAGAAAACGGGGAACAACAGGCCTGTTAGCCTAACATCAGTCATAGGGAAAATGCTAGAATCCATAATAAAGGATGTGTCACAGGACACTTGGAAAATAATGGTAGGATTGGACAGATTCAACATGGATTTATGAATGGGAAATCATGTTTAACAAACCTGTTGGAGTTTTTTGAGGATGTAACTAACAGAATAGGTAAGGAGGAACTGGTGGATGTGGTATATTTAGATTTTCAGAAAGCTTTTGATAAGGTCCCACACAAGGTTATTAAACAAATTGAGTACGTGGGATTGGGGGGAATATACTGGCAAGGACTGAGAATTGATTAACAGATAGAGAGCAGGAATAAATGGGTCATTTCAGATTAGCAGATTGTGATTAGTGGGGTACCCGCAAGGATCAGTGCTTGGGTCCTAAGCTATTCACAATCTGTGTCAATGATTGGGATGTGGGGATTAAATCCAAGTTTGCAGATGACACGACACTGGGTAGAAGTGTGAGTTGTGTGGGGGATGCAAAGACGCTTCAAGGGGATTTGAAGAGACTAAATGAGTGGCCAAAAATTTTGCAGGTGGAATACTATGTGGAGAAATGTGAAGTTATCCACTTTGGTAGGAAAAAGAGTATTTCTTAAATGGGGAGAGGCTGGGAAGTGTTGAATTTCAAGGAGACTTGGGTGTCCTTGTTAATGAGTTTACTGACGGAGTGCAGATTGCAAGCTGAGTGTGGAGATTTGGGTTTGGTGAGTGGCAAGTTCAGTGAAGGGGGGAGGAGGTGCTCCATTTTTCTGCTTTTTTTTCTACTTTTTTAATCCTCCAGTATTTGGTTCTTACGTTGTCCAGGCTTCGCTGCCATAGAGCAAGGTACTGAGGACACAGGCTTGATATACTCGGACTTTTGTGTTCCGTGTCAGTGCCCCATTTTCCCACACTCTCTTGGCCAGTCTGGACATAGCAGTGGAAGCCTTTCCCATGCGCTTGTTGATTTCTGCATCTAGAGACAGGTTACTGGTGATAGTTGAGCCTAGGTAGGTGAACTCTTGAACCACTTCCAGAGCGTGGTCGCCAATATTGATGGATGGAGCATTTTTGACGTCCTGCCCCATGATGTTCGTTTTCTTGAGGCTGATGGTTAGGCCAAATTCATTGCAGGCAGCCACAAACCTGTCGATGAGACTCTGCAGGCACTCTTCAGTGTGAGATGTTAAAGCAGCATCGTCAGCAAAGAGGAGTTCCCTGATGAGGACTTTCCGTACTTTGGACTTCGCTCTTAGACGGGCAAGGTTGAACAACCTGCCATCTGATCTTGTGTGGAGGAAAATTCCTCCTTCCGAGGACTTGAACGCATGTGAAAGCAGTAGGGAGAAGAAAATCCCAAACAGTGTGGGTGCGAGAACACAGCCCTGTTTCACTCCACTCAGGGTAGGAAAGGGGTCTGATGAGGAGCCACCATGTTGAATTGTGCCTTTCATATTGGCATGGAATGAGGTGATGATACTTAGTAGCTTTGGTGGGCATCCAATCTTTTCTAATAGTCTGAAGAGACCACGTCTGCTGACGAGGTCAAAGGCTTTGGTGAGATCAATGAAAGCAATGTAGAGGGGCATCTGTTGTTCACGGCATTTCTCCTGTATCTGACGAAGGGAGAACAGCATGTCAATGGTCGATCTCTCTGCACGAAAGCCACACTGTGCCTCAGCGTAGACGCGCTCGGCCAGCTTCTGGAGCCTGTTTAGAGCGACTCGAGCAAAGACTTTCTCCACTATGCTGAGCAGGGAGATTCCACGGTAGTTGTTGCAGTCACCGCGGTCACCTTTGTTTTTATAGAGGGTGATGATATTGGCATCATGCATGTCCTGAGGTACTGCTCCCTCGTCCCAGCACAGGCATAACAGTTCATGTGGTGATGAGAGTATAGCAGGCTTGGCACTCTTGATTATTTCAGGGGTAATGCTGTCCTTCCCAGGGGCTTTTCCGCTGGCTAGAGAATCAGTGGCATCACTGAGTTCCGATTTGGTTGGCTGTATGTCCAGCTCATCCATGACTGGTAGAGGCTGGGCTGCCTTGAGAGCAGTCTCAGTGACAACATTCTCCCTGGAGTACAGTTCTAGGTAGTGCTCAACCCAGCGGTCCATTTGTTTGCGTTGGTCAGTACCTTGCTCAATGGCAGTGAGGCCTGGACAACGTATGTCAGCCAAGAGCGACGTCTCAATTCATTCCATCTTCGCTGCCTCCGGAGAATACTTGGCATCAGGTGGCAGGACCGTATCTCCAACACAGAAGTCCTCGAGGCGGCCAACATCCCCAGCTTATACACACTACTGAGTCAGCGGCGCTTGAGATGGCTTGGCCATGTGAACCGCATGGAAGATGGCAGGATCCCCAAAGACACATTGTACAGCGAGCTCGGCACTGGTATCAGACCCATCGGCCGTCCATGTCTCCGCTTTTAAGACGTCTGCAAATGCGACATGAACTCCTGTGACATTGATCACAAGTCGTGGGAGTCAGTTGCCAGCGTTCGCCAGGGCTGGCGGGCAGCCATAAAGGCGGGCTAAAGTGTGGCGAGTTGCAGAGACTTAGCAGTTGGCAGGAAAAAAGACAGAAGTGCAAGGGAAGAGCCAACTGTGTAACAGCCCGACAATCAAATTTTTCTGCAGCACCTGTGGAAGAGTCTGTCACTCTAGAATTGGCCTTTATAGCCACTCCAGGCGCTGCTCCACACACCACTGACCACCTCCAGGCGCTTACCCATTGTCTCTCGAGATAAGGAGGCCAAAGAAAAAAATTTGGTTCTTGTTTCGGTGCAGTGGAAAGAGCTGGTTGGTGAGTAACTGGTAAGCTATTGTACTGACAATAAATAGTCTGTAAAGTTAAGGTATGGCAGGGCAGCTCGGCTGAGTGGAATGTACAGCCTGTGGCATGTGGGAAGTCATCGATGCACCATGTGTCCTAGACAAACACATCTGCAGGAAGCTTGAGCTCCGGGTTTCAGAACTCGAGTGGTGGCTGGAGTCACTATTGTGCATCCGTGAGGTGGAGGACTACTTGGATAAGGGAGCTGGTCACACTGCAGGTTAGGGACATGCAGGCAGAGAGAGAATGGGTGACTGCCAGGCAGTCTAAGAGAACCAGGCAGGTTCTGCAGGAGTCTCCTGATATGATCTCACTTGCTAATCGGTTTTCCATTTTGGATACTGGTGAGGGTGATGGTTCCTCAGAGGATTGCAGTCAGCTGTACAGGAGGGGAGGAGGAAGAGCGGAAGAGCGTAGTGAGAGGGGATTCGTTAGGGGAACAGACGGGTGTTTCTGCAGCAGTAAACATGACTCTAGGATGCTGTGTTGCCTCCCTGGTGCCAGGGTCAAGGATGGCTTGGAATGGTGAACAGCCAGAGGTTGTGGTTCACATTGGTTCCAATGACATAGGTAAGATGGGGGATAAGGACCTGAAAGCAGATTTTAGGGAGCTAGGAAGGAGATTAAAAAGCAGGACCTCAAAGGCAGTAATCTCAGGATTACTCCAAGTCCCACACTGAAGAGTGTCTGCAGAGACTCATCGACAGGTTTGCAGCTGCCTGCAACGAATTTGGCCTAACCATCAGCCTCAAGAAAATGAACACCATGGGACAGGACGTCAGAAATGCTCCGTCCATCAATATTGGCGACCATGCTCTGGAAGTGGTTCAAGAGTTCACCTACCTAGGCTCAACTATCACTGTCTCTCGATGCAGAAATCAACAAGCGCATGGGAAAGGCGTCCGCTGCTATGTCCAGACTGACCAAGAGGGAAAATGGCGCACTGACACGGAACACAAAAGTCCAAGTGTATCAAGCCTGTGTCCTCAGTACCTTGCTCTATGGCAGCGAGGCCTGGACAACGTACGTCAGTCAAGAGTGACGTCTCAACTCATCCCACCTTCACTGCCTCTGGAGAATCCTTGGCATCAGGTGGCAGGACCGTATCTCCAATGCAGAAGTCCTCGAGGCGGCCAACATCCCCAGCTTATACACCCTACTGAGCCAGCGGCGCTTGAGATTGCTTGGCCATGTGAGCCGCATGGAAGATGGCAGGATCCCCAAGGACGCATTGTACAGCGAGCTCGTCACTGGTATCAGACCCACCAGCCATCCATGTCTCCGCTTTAAAGACGTCTGCAAATGTGGACATGAAGTCCTGTGACATTGTCGTGGGAGTCATTTGCCACTGATCGCCAGAGCTGGCGGACAGCCATAAAGGCGGGGCTAAAGAGTGGCGAGTGGAAGAGACTAAGCAGTTTTGGCAGGAAAAAAGACAGAAGCGCAAGGAGAGAGCCAACTGTGTAACAGCCCCGACAACCAATTTTTTCTGCAGCGCCTGTGGAAGTGTCTGTCACTCTAGAATTTGCCTTTATAGCCACTCAAGGCGCTGCTCCACAAACCACTGACCTCCTCTCGGGGCTTACCCATTGTCTCTCGAGACAAGGAGGCTAAAGAAGAACAACTCCCGGTCCCACGTGCAAGTGGGCATAGGAACAGGAGAATTGAGCGATTGAATACGTGGCTGGAGAACTGGTGTAGGAGCGAACGCATCAGATTTCTGAGACATTGGGACAGGTTCTGGCATAGGTGGGACCTGTACAAGATGGACTTAGCAGGACAGATGAATATGGGGAGGAGGCGGCATAATGGTATTGTTGCTGGACTAGTAACCCAGAGACCCAGGGTACTGCTTTGGGAACATGGGTTCGAATCCCATCAAGGCAGAAGGCAGAATTTGAATTCAATTAATAATGCTGGAATTAAAAGCTAGTCTAATGATGGCTATGAAACCACAGTCAATTGTAGTAAAACCCCATCTGGTTCACTGATGTCCGTTAGGGAAGGAAATCTGCTGTCCTTACCTGGTCAGACCCACAGCAGTGTAGTTGACTCTTAAATGCCCTCTGAAATGGCCTGGCAAACCACTCCTTTGTATCAAACCGCTAAAAGTCAATAAGGAAGGAAACAGGATGAACCACCCGGCATCGACCTAGGCACTGGAAATGACAATGACAAAACCAGCCCTGTTGACCCTGCAAAGTTCTCCTTACCAACATCTGGGGACTTGTGCCAAAGTTGGGAGAACTGTGCCACAGACTAGTCAAGCAACAGCCTGACATAGTCCTACTCACGGAATTATACCTTGCAGACAATGTCCCAGACACCACCATCACCATCCCTGGGTATGTCCTGTCCTCACCAATCTTCAGCAGATGCATCTGTCCATGACAGCATTGGTAGGAGTGACCACCGCACAGTCCTTGTGAAGACAAAGTCCCGTCTTCACATTGAGGATACCCTCCATCGTGTTGTGCGACACTACCACCGTGCTAAATGGGATAGACTTCAAACAGAACTAGCAATGCAAAATTAGGCATCCATGAGGCGCTGTGGGCCATCAGCAGCAGCAGAATTGTACTCCACCACAATCTGTAACCTCATGGCCTGGCATATCCCCCACTCTGCCATTACCATCAAGCCAGGAGACCAACCCTGGTTCAATGCAGAGTGCAGGAGGGAATGCCAGGAACAGCAGCAGGCATACTTCAAAATGAGGTGTCAACTGGTGAAGCCACAATCCAGGATTACTTGCGTGCCAAACAGCGGAAGCAGCATGCGATAGACAGAGCTAAGCGATCCCATAACCAACGGATCAGATCTAAGCTCCTGCCACATCCAGTCATGAATGGCAATGGACAATTAAACAACAGAACAGGAGGAGGTGGCTCCACAAATATCTCCATCCTCAATGATAGGGGAGCCCAGCACATCAGTGCAAAAGGTAAGGTTGAAGCATTTGCAACAATCTTCAGCCAGAAGTGCCGAGTTGATGATCCATCTCGGCCTCCTCCTGAAGTCCCCAGCATTGCAGATGCTAGTCTTCAGCCAATTTGATTCACTCCACGTGACATCAAGAAACGACTGAAGGCACTGGATATTGCAAAAGCTATGGGCCCTGACAACATTCCAACAAGAGTACTGAAGACCTGTGCTCCAGAACTTGCTGTGCCTCTCGCCAAGCTGTTCCAGTGCAGTTACAACACTGGTATCTACATGGCAATGTGAAAAATTGCCCAGGTATGTCCTGTGCACAAAAAGCAGGGCAGGAATTGGCTGGGTTGGATTTGTCCTATCAGTCTACGCGCGATCATCAGTAAAGTGATGGAACAGGTCATTAACAGTGCGATCAAGAGGCATTTGCTCAGCAATAACATGTTCACTGACACTCAGTTTGAGTTACGCCAGGGCCACTCAGCTCCTGACCTCATTACAGCCTTGGTCCAAACATGGACAAAAGAGCTGAACTCCAGTGGTGAGATGAGAGTGACTGCCCTTAGCATCAAGGCAGCCTTTGACCGAGTATGGCATCAAGGAGCCCTAGCAAAACTGAGGTTAATGGGAATCGGGGGGGGGGGAAATCTCCACTGTTTGGTATCATACCTAGCAGAAAGGAAGATGGTTGTGTTTGTTGGAGGTCAATCATCTCAGTCCCAGGACATCACTGCAGGAGTTCCTCAGGGTAGTGTCCTAGGCCCAACCATCTTCAGCTGCTTCATTAATGACCTTCCTTCAATCATAAGGTCAGAAGTGGGGATGTTTGCTGATGAATGCACAATGTTCAGCACCATTTGCGACTCCTCAGATGCTGAAGCAGCCCATGTCCATATGCAGCAAGACTTGGACAACATCCACGTTTGGGCTGATAAGTGGCAAGTAATATTCACACCACACAAGTGCCAGGCAATGACCATCTTGAACAAGAGGGAACCTAACCATCTCCCTTTGATGTTCAGTGGCATTACCATCGCTGAGTCCCCACTATCAACATCCTGGGGGGTCACCATTGACCAGAAACTGAACTGGACCAGCCACATAAATGATGTGGCTAAAAGAGCAGGTCAGAGGCTGGGAATTCTGCAGCGAATAACTCAACTCCTGTCTCCCCGATGCCTGTCCACCATCTACAAGGCACAAGTCAGGAGTGTGATGGAATACTCTCCACTTGCCTGGATGGGTGCAGCTCCATCAATACTCAAGAAGCCCGACACCATCCAGGACAAAGCAGCCCGCTTGATTGCCACCCAATCCAACACCCTCAACATTCACTTCCTCCACCACTGACACGTGGTGGCAGCAGTGTGTACCATCTACAAGATGCACTGCAGCAACTCACCAAGGCTCATTCGACAGCACCTTCCAAATCCACAACCTCTACCAACTAGAAGGTGAAGGGCAGCAGATGCATGGGAACACTGCCATCTGCAAGTTCCCCTCCAAGCCATACATTGTCCTGACTTGGAACATTTCCTTCACTGTCGCTGGGTCAAATCCTGGAACTTCCTTTCTAACAGCACTGTTGGTGTTCCTGCATCTCAAGGACTGCAGTGGATCAAAAAGGCAGCTCACCACCACCTTCTTGAGGGCAATTAGGGACAGGCAATAAATGCTGACCTAGCCAGCGACGCCCACATCCCCTGAACGAATAAAAAGAAATCACTCTTCTGTGCTCCAGTTCTCTCTCACCTGTTCTGAAGGAGCTGAATCTAAGGAATAGGAGTCAGCCTTTCAGCCCCTCGAGCCTGTTGCACAAAGGACTGAATCGTAAAGAGCGAGTTCCACCACCACCACCACCACCACTACTTGCTCCCACCTCCCCCGCAAGTGGCCATTCTCCATGTTGAACCTCGACAGTGAATGCTGGGATGTTCTTTTAGGGAAAGCATCACTGCTGATTTTTTTTTTAACCCTCACCTTAGCCAGGAACTGTTGAGGCCAGTTGTATTGTCCTGGGTGTCTATTGTGGCTAATATCAGCTAATTCACCACAGCTGAATGGTCAAACTGAGATTATATAGTTGAGTTCCACAGTGATTGAGCTTTTTTACAGGTATTACACTGTTAGAAAACTTTCTCCTCTGGTTTTTGTGCAGGAAGCTAACTGCACATTGCATGGGGCTAAATATAACCTATAGCTCCCACTTGAATAGCACTTCTATCGTTATCCCCTCTTTCCTGAAAGCCTGTTGAAGTTCTGTGAGCCCCTTATGTGCAAGTTACCCTTTCAACACACAACACCCTTTGAGTGTTCGTTATTGGGCGAAGCGTTGCAATATCAGCTGCTGAAGTGCAATTTTAAGATCATAGATTTGGTACAAGCTGTTCCCCACCCACTGCTCATGGCTGCAGACCTTGTGCCAGATACATTACATGTGAAGGCAGCTGTCCAAGTTAGGCTCAACATTTGTGACTTTTAAGCTGCAGATAAATTCAGCTGTTACTTACAGGAGGAGTTGCCTAGCTTTAAAAGTTACAGCCCCATATGTAACCTGTCCAACCCCAAAGCTGTCAGCTCATGCCTGTCATTGAGACTTCAACTCCCTTGTGTACCAGTTCAGCCTTAGTCATTTTTATTTGCTGCACATTCCTGATGTGTAACTGCACTGCACTGTTACAGTACTGCATACAGTACAGGGCTACATGTACCCCCATGAGTTGGGAGTGAGAGAAGGTATTTGCTGAATCTACTTTGAGAAGGAGGAGGTTTAAAGTAAGTCCTAGAGCTTGCCATATGTGGTGCGCAGAAAGTAGTAACTGGCTGCTTTTAATGTTTGCGTCTGATAAAACAATGCAATGCCGACACGAGCAACTGGAGACGTGAACAGTGAGGAGAATAATTCCAGTGTTGTGGATCGTGTTTCTCTCTATAGGCTTGGCAGTAAAAAAAACTAGAAGAACTCTGTTTTAGGGGAGCCGTTTCCCAGGATTATTTGGCAATCATTTTACTGGGTCTTATTTGGGAAGAGTTTTCTGTCCTCAAATGATATGTTAATGTACAGTCAGTAGTCTCTATATTCCTGGTATAATAGTTTTCACTGTTTCTGATGCATTAGACCAGTAAACTTGAATGAGTTAGCCTGGGGTTAAAATGAATGCATGTGATGAAGTAAAATGCAATAGAGTGGGATATTATTTTTGTCTGCAGTTGAGAAGCAAGTTATCTTACTTAATGGCAAACCAACTGCTGAGTTAATGCTTTTAAAAAATCTGATAGAACCTTCTGTAATTAGCTGGGATTTGGGAACATTGTCTTGAAAGTGTCAGAGGCTCTGATACTGGAGTTGGTGCAGTTTCCACTCAGTTATATCACCTTTGTTGGGCTAAATATGTGTTCTTGTGGTGCAAGATTTTATTTCATTGCTTTTCTCAGTAGCTGTAAGAAAACTTGTTTTTTAAATCTGCTCCAGAGTAACTTACCTATGTTTTAGTGGATCTGTTAAGTTCCAAGTTTGGAACAGAGGACACTTGGAAGGCAGCTGCCAAGTTTCTAGTTTTGTCAGAGGAGTGTCAGATGGGGTGTTGCTTTATTAGATATAAAGTTTGGGTATAAAGTATGTATGTGACTTGAGAAAACTTGCCTCTCTTCTATCTTGACCATGTTTGCTTTTTCTGCATCTTCCTTTCCCTTCCCCAGTTCTTTCAATGCTGAAGCTTTGAACCTTCTCAATATGACAGCTCCATCTTTGATTGTCAATCTCTACCAATTGCACTCTCTCTGCATAGCTCAGTCTCCCACTCGTTCTTTTCCACTATTACCTCACTCTTTATATGCACCCCGTTCACACTGCATCACTCTTGTTCTTTGTACGTTTTCTCACTGTGTGTGTGTGTGTCTCTCTCTCTCTCCCTGCTTGTTCTTTTGAGTATCCCCGCTATTCGTCTGGCAGCGTGATGTACATTTTATCCTGGTACTAATTATACATGTGGAGCATCATAGCAATATATGTCTTTTTAGAAATGATAACCTCTTAGAATTGGGCACTTTTTAGTAAAAAGAAATACTCCTCAAGATGAAGCAGATGGGAATATTCCAATCAACTGGGACCTTGAGGCAAGGATGTCTGAGTGAGATAGCAGCTCCAGGTGGCCAAAATCAGCTATGAATTCCAGTAGAAAACTGTGGATATTCCTGAACTACATGGGTGGGAGATGAAGTACTGAGAATAGAATGGATTCAATCTCACCAGCCCATTGTGGTTAGTATTGTACCTAAGTTGGTTTGGTTAGTGGAAGTCCAGGCTCATCGCACTGCCTCCTACTCTCACTCCCTCTTTCTTAGAATCTCAAAACTATGGAACTCCATACCTCCCTCCACCCACCCTGCTTGCCTTCACCCTTCCTTCCTGCTTCCGAACCTAAGCTTGGTGCCATCTAATTACTTCATTTACTTTGCCTTCACTCCTCTCTTTTCCACCTTTGTGTCCTGCACTATCGCACAGAATCACAGAATTGTTACAGTACAGAAGGAGGCCGTTAGGCCCATCATGTCTGCACCAGCTCTCCGAGTGACCAATCCACTTAGTGCCATTCCTCCGCCTTCTCCCCATAACCCTGTATATTCTTCCTTTTCAGGTAACTATTTAATTCCCTTTTGAATGCCTCGATTGAACCTGTCTCCACTGGAGTCTCTGGCAGCGCATTCCAGATCCTAACCACTCACTGTGTGACAATGTTTTTCCTCATGTCACCATTATTTCTTTTGCCAATTACCTTAAATCTGTGCCCTCTCATTCTTCATCCTTTTACGAGTGGGAACAGTTTCTCCCTATCCACTCTGTCCAGACCCCTCATGATTTTGAATACCTCCATCAAATCTCCTCTCAGCCTCATATTGTCTCTCCATGTTCCTCCTACCAGAATGAATCACTTCACATTCTCCGCATTGAGTTTCATCTGTCACTTGTCCGCCCATTCCATCAACTTGTCTATGTCTTTTTGAAGTTCTACACTATCCTCCTCACAGTTCACAATGCTCCCAAGTTTTGTATCATCTGCAGACTTTGAAATTGTGTCCTGTACACCAAGGTCTAGGTCACTAATATACGAACATGCGAATTAGGAGCAGAACAAAGAACAAAGAAAATTACAGCACAGGAACAGGCCCTTCGGCCCTCCAAGCCTGCGCCGATCCAGATCCTCTATCTAAACATGACACCTATTTTCTAAGGGTCTGTATCTCTTTACTTCCTGCCCATTCATGTATCTGTCTAGATACATCTTAAAAGACGCTATCGTGCCCGCGTCTACCACCTCCGCTGGCAACGCGTTCCAGGCACCCACCACCCTCTGCGTAAAGAACTTTCCACGCATATCCCCCCTAAACTTTTCCCCTTTCACTTATCAAACGCCTTACTGAAGTCCATGTATATGACATCTACAGCCCTTCCCTCATCAATCAACTTTGTCACTTCCTCAAAGATTTCTATTAAGTTGGTAAGACATGACCTTCCCTGCACAAAACCATGTTGCCTATCACTGATAAGCCCATTTTCTTCCAAATGGGAATAGATCCTATCCCTCAGTAACTTCTCCAGTAGCTTCCCTACCACTGACGTCAGGCTCACCGGTCTATAATTGCCTGGATTATCCCTGCTACCCTTCTTAAACAAGGGGACAACATTAGCAATTCTCCAGTCCTCCGGGACCTCACCCGTGTTTAAGGATGCTGCAAAGATATCTGTTAAGGCCCCAGCTATTTCCTCTCTTGCTTCCCACAGTAACCTGGGATAGATCCCATCCGGACCTGGGGACTTGTCCACCTTAATGCCTTTTAGAATACCCAACACTTCCTCCCTCCTTATGCCGACTTGAGCTAGAGTAATCAAACATCTGTTCCTAACCTCAACATCCGTCATGTCCCTCTCCTCGGTGAATACCGATGCAAAGTACTCGTTTAGAATCTCACCCATTTTCTGTGACTCCACGCATAACTTTCCTCCTTTGTCCTTGAGTGGGCCAATCCTTTCCCTAGTTACCCTCTTGCTCCTTATATATGAATAAAAGGCTTTGGGATTTTCCTTAACCCTGTTTGCTAAAGATATTTCATGACCCCTTTTAGCCCTCTTAATTCCTCGTTTCAGATTGGTCCAACATTCCCGATATTCTTTCAAAGCTTCGTCTTTCTTCAGCCACCTAGACCTTATGTATGCTTCCTTTTTCCTCTTAGCTAGTCTCACAATTTCACCTGTCATCCATGGTTCCCTAATCTTGCCATTTCTATCCCTCATTTTCACAGGAACATGTCTCTCCTGCACGCTAATCAACCTCTCTTTAAAAGCCTCCCACATATCACATGTGGATTTACCTTCAAACAGCTGCTCCCAATCTACATTCCCCAGCTCCTGCCGAATTTTGGTATAGTTAGCCTTCCCCCAATTTAGCACTCTTCCTTTAGGACCACTCTCGTTTTTGTCTATGAGTATTCTAAAACTTAAGGAATTGTGATCACTATTCCCAAAGTAGTCCCCTACTGAAACTTCAACCACCTGGCCGGGCTCATTCCCCAACACCAGGTCCAGTATGGCCCCTTCCCGAGTTGGACTATTTACATACTGCTCTAGAAAACCCTCCTGGATGCTCCTTACAAATTCTGCTCCATCTAGACCTCTAACACTAAGTGAATCCCAGTCAATGTTGGGAAAATTTAAATCTCCTATCACCACCACCCTGTTGCTCCTACATCTTTCCATAATCTGTTTACATATTTGTACCTCTATCTCACGCTCTCTGTTGGGAGGCCTGTAGTACAGCCCCAACATTGTTACCGCACCCTTCCTATTTCTGAGTTCTGCCCATATTGCCTCACTGCTCGAGTCCTCCATAGTGCCCTCCTTCAGCACAGCTGTGATATCCTCTTTGACCAGTAATGCAACTCCTCCACCCCTTTTACCTCCCTCTCTATCCCGCCTGAAGCATCGATATCCTGGGATATTTAGTTGCCAATCATGCCCTTCCCTCAACCAAGTCTCAGTAATAGCAATAACATCATACTCCCAGGTACTAATCCAAGTCCTAAGTTCATCTGCCTTACCTACTACACTTCTTGCATTAAAACAAATGCACCTCAGTAGGCCATTCAGCCCCTCTAGCCTTCTCTGCCATTCAATAAGATCATGGCTAATCTGTTTGTGTCTCAAATTCCACACTCCCATCTACCCCCCATGATTCCTTTGCCTAACAAGAATGTATCTTGCCCTGCCTTAAAAATATTCAATGACCCCGCCTCCACCACCTTCTGAGGCAGAGTTCCAAAGTCGCACAGCCTCTGATAGAAAAAATTTCTCCTCATCTCTGCCCTAAAAGGGCAACCCCTAATTTTAAAACAATGCCCCTAGTTCTGGACTCTCCCCACAAGAGGAAACATCCTTTCCACATCCACCTCGTCAAGACCATTCAGGATCTTATATACTTCAATCAAGTCTCTCCTCACTCTTCTAAATTCTAGTGAAAACAAGCCCAGTCTATCCAACCTTTCCTCATAAGACAACCCGCTCATTCCAGGTATCAATTCAGTAAAACTCCTCTGCACCGCCTCCAAAACATTTACATCCTTCCTTAAATAAGGAGACCAGAACTGCACACAATATTCGAGATGTGGTCTCGCCAATGCCCTGTATAACTGAAGCATAACATCCTTACTTTTATTTTCAATTCCTCTTGTAATAATTCTGCTGTACTTGTATACTAACTTTTGTGACTCATGTACTAGAACACCTAGATCCCTCTGCACCTTGGAGTTCTGCAGTCATGCTCCATTTAAGTAATACTCTACTTTTTTATTCTTCCTGCCAAAGTGAACAACTTCACATTTTCCCACATTATACTCCATCTGCCAGATTTTTGCCCACTCACTCAACCCGTCTGTATCGGTCTGCAACTTCCTTATGTCCTCTTCACAACATATTTTCTTATCTATCTTTGTGTCATCTGTAAATTTAGCTACCATGCCATCGCTCCCCTCATTTAAGTCATTGATATAAATTGTAAAATGTTGAGGCCCCAGCACCAACCCCTGCGGGACTCCACTCGTCACATCCTGCCAATCAGAAAAGGACCCATTTATGCATACTCTCTGTTTTCTGCCAGCTGGCCAATTTTCTATCCATGCTAATATGTTACCCCCTACACCATGATCTAATACTTTGCGCAATAACCTTTTATGTGGCACCTTGTCAAATGCTTTCTGGAAATCCAAGTACAGTATATCAATGGGCTCCCCTTTATCCACAGCACATGTTACTCCTTCAAAGAACTCCAATAAATTGGTTAAACATGATCTCCCTTTCACAAAGCCATGTTGACTGTTCCCGATTACCTTGAGTTTTTCTAAGTGCCCAGCTATAACCTCCTTAATGATCGATTCTAACACCTTCCCCTCGGCAGACGCCAAGCTAACTGGCCTATAATTACCTGTTTTCTGCCCCCCACCCCGCCCCCTCCCTTCTTGAATAGAGGGGTTATATTTGCTATTTTCCAGTCTGATGGATCGTTTTCAGAATCTAGTGAATTTTGAAAAATTAGCACCAATGCCTCAACTACCTCATTAGCCATCTCTTTTAAAACCCTAGCATGAAGCCCATCAGGAACCGGAGACTTGCCAGCCCACAGCTCCATCAGTTTGGTCATAAATATATATCAGGAAAAGCAAGGGTCCCAACACTGACCCCTGGGGAACTCCATTACATGCCTTCTTCCAGCCCAAAAAACATCCATTAACCACTACTCTTTGTTTCCTGTCACTCAGCCAATTCTGTATCCATGTTGCTACCGTCCCTTTTATTCCATGAGCTATAATTTTGCTCTCAAGTCTGTTGTGTGGCACCTTATCAAATGCCTCCTGGAAGTCCATGTACACCATATCAGCAGCATTGCCCTCATCAACCCTCTCTGATACCTCTTCAAAAAACTCGAGCAAGTTAGTTGAACACGATTTTCCCTTAACAAATCCGTGCTGACTTTCTTTCATTAACCTGCGTTTGTCCACATGCCTATTAATTTTGTCCTGAATTATTGTTTCTAAAAGTTTCCCCACCATCGAAGTTAAACTGTTGTTGCTGGGCTTAGCTTTACACGCTTTTTTAAACAAGGATGTAACATTTGCAATTGTCGAGTCCTCTGGCACCATCCCGAGTCTTAAGGAAGACTGGATAATTATGGCCAGTGTTTCCGCAATTTCTACTCTCACTTCCCTCAGTATTCTTGGATACATCTCATCCGGTCCTGGTGCTTTATCAACTTGAAGTATAGACAGCCTATCTAATACCTCATCCTTATCAATTTTAAATCATTCTAGTGTATTAATGGCCTCCTTTTTCACCGTGGCCTGGGTAGCATCTTCTTCCTTAGTAAATACAGATGCAAAGTATTCATTTAACACCTGAGCTATTCCCCCTGCTTCCATGTGTAAATCCCCTTTTTCATCCCTAATTGGTCCTACTCCTTTTACCACCTTTTTACTCTTTTTGTCTGCCTATAGAAAACTTCGGAATTCCTTTTTATGTTAGTCACCAGTCTCTTTTCATACTCCCGCTTGGCTTCTCTTTTCTGCCTTATCTCATCCCTTCTGAACCTTCTATATTCAGCCTAGTTCTCCATTATATTATTCATTGTATAATCAATGGAAAGTCAATTGAATTGATGAGAACTTCCTTTCTTATGCTATTAGTCTCACTGAATAAGGTGTAACTGGGCTTTTAACAGCACACTAACTTCATTATTTGTGTTAAACCCTCTCACTGGTCCTGAGAAGCTAATTTCATATTTGCGAAATGTGAGATTTCTCCAAAATGATAAAATTCCACATATTTTGAAATTAATTCTTTGATCTTTAGTTTCTGTCATTATCACTTACTTTGCTATCTGAAAATTTAAATTAAAACTGAAGGATATGAAGAACTTAATAAAGCCTCAGCTGATGTATTGCATGCAGTTCTGGACGCCGCACTTTAGGAAGGATGTGAGGGCGTTGAGAGGATGCAGAAAAAAGTCACGAGAATGATTCCAAGGATGAGGAATTTCAGTTATGAAGATAGATTGGAGAAGTTAGGACTGTTTTCCTTGGAGAAAAGAAGGCTGAGAGATGATTTGATAGAGGTATTCAAAATCATGAGGGGTCTGGACAGAGTAGATAGAGAGAAACTGTTCCCACTCATGAAAGGATCGCGAACGAGAGGGCACAGATTTAAAGTATTTGGTAAGAGAAGCAAAGCTGACATGAGGAAAAACCTTTTCACGCAGCAAGTGGTTAAGGTCTGGAATGCTCTGCCTGAGAACGTGGTGGAGGCAGGTTCAATTGAAGCATTCAAAGGGAATTTGACATTTATATGAAAAGGAAGAACGTGCAGGGTTATGGGGAGAAGGCAGGGGAATGGCGCTAAGTGAATTGTTCATTAGGAGAGCCGGTGCAGACACGATCGGACGAATGGCCTCCTTCTGCACTAACAATTCTGTGATTCTGTGAGCAACTTCCTGGTTTGCTGTACGTGAACTCTTCAATGTGATTGGATGCTTATCAGCTTGCTGACATTACTGCTTCTGCACACCAAGAGATTCCCTTGATTTGGCGCCGGATTTAAATTGACGTCAGGAAAGGGGAAAATCACACAGAGTTTGCTAGATTTCTGTAGGAACCTTTTATCAAGGTCAGCAGTGAGCGCCGTTGTTTTGCCACTGACCACAAAATCCAGGCCTGTGCTTCTATAAATAAAGCCAAGGTTTCCATGCACCTTTTTAATAACCTTCTCAAGTTGTCCTGCATCCTTCAAAGATTTATGTACATACACCCCTAGGTCTTTCTGTTCCTGTACCCACTTTAACACTGTACCATTTAGTACATATTACCTCTCCTCATTCTTCTTTCAAAAATGTATCACCTCACACTTCTCTGCGTTAAATTTCATTTGTCATATTTAACCAGTCTGTCTATATCCTGCCGAAGTTTGCTCCTAATCTAGTCATTGTTTACATTTTTGAGCCTTATGTCATCTCAGACTTTATAATTATGTCCAATATACCCAAGTCCAGATCATTTAATATACATCAAAAAGAGGAGTGGTCCTAATACTATCTCCTGGAGAACCCTTGACTTCCCACCGTCTACAAGGCACAAGTCAGGAGTGTGATGGAATACTCTCCACTTGCCTGGATGAGTGCAACTTCAACACTCAAGAATCTCGACACCATCCAGGATAAAGCAGCCCACTTGGTTGGCACCCCATCCACCATGTAAATGATTCACTGTCTTCACCACCGGTGCACTGTATCGACAGTGTGTAGCACAAGTTCCACTCAACGAATTTACTTCCTGATCGCATTCCATTTTTTCAAATTCCTCCACGACCTCTTCCGATCCTATTAGGGACTCCACCTTCTAGTTATGCGCCCAGGCCCTCAACTTCCATTTCCCTAACTCAGAAGAACTGATTTCATTTTTGTTGCTTGATCTGGTGCTGGGAAATGAGGTGGGCAAGGTGGACCAAATGCCTGTGGGGGAACACTTGGGTCAGAGTGATCATCGTACTGTGTACTGGTGTGTACTGATGGCTGTTTGGTTAAGGTGGTGGATTTGGAATTTTTGGGGTGGCACAGTGGCGCAGTGGTTAGCACCGCAGCCTCACAGCTCCAGCGACCTGGGTTCAGTTCTGGGTACTGCCTATGCGGAGTTTGCATGTTCTCCCTGTGTCTGCGTGGGTTTCCTCTGGGTGCTCCGGTTTCCTCCCACAACCAAAGACTTGCAGGTTGATAGGTAAATTGGCCATTGTAAATTGCCCCGAGTGTAGGTAGGTGGTAGGAGAATGGTGGGGATGTGGTAGGATTGTGGGGTTAATGTAGGATTAGTATAAAATGGGTGGTTGTTGGTCGGCACAGACTCGGTGGGCCGAAGGGCCTGTTTTGGTGCTGTATCTCTAAATAAATAAATAAATCGTATCATAAGGTTTAGATTAGTAATGGTGAAGAGCAGGGAATAATCTAAAGTAGAACTTCTAAATTGCAAAAGGACTAACTTCAATGGGATGAAAAGGGATCTAGTCAGGGTGAAATGGAACCAAAGACTGACAGGCAAAACAGTAACAGAACAATGGGTGATCTTTACGGCACAGACTAGGCACATTCCAGTAAGGGCGAAAGGTATGGGAACTAAAGCAAGGGGTTCTTAGATGATGAGGGAGATAGAGAACGTGATGAAATAAAAAAGAAGGGTGTAAGATGCATGTCAGGTGAAATCTTCAAGCAAGAACCAGGCCATGTACACTGAATTGAGAAGGAAAGTAAAGAGGAAAATGAGACTGTCATAAAGAGAGAATATGAGAATATAATTGCAGTTAACATAAAAGTAAACCCAAAAATCTTCTACTGGAATGTAGATAGTAAGTGGGTAGTAAGAGGCGCGTGGGACCTATTAGGGACAAAGAGGGTGATATACACCAAAGAGAAGGACTTGGTGGATGATGAGCCTAGGGAAGGGAGTGTAGATAGTCTCAGTCATCTCATTATCAAAAAGGAGGAGATGTTGGGTGTCTTGCAAAGCATTAAGGTAGATAAGTCCCCAGGGCCTGATGGAATCTACCCCAGAATACTGAGGGAGGCAAGGGAAGAAATTGCTGGGGACTTGACAGAAATCTTTGCATCCTCATTAGCTACAGGTGAGGTCCCAGAGGACTGGAGAATAGCCAATGTTGTTCCTTTGTTTAAGAAGGGTGGTAAGGATAATCCAGGAAATTATAGGCCGGTGAGCCTTACGTCAGTGGTACGGAAATTATTAGAGAGGATTCTTCGGGACAGAATTTACTCCCATTTGGAAACAAACAAACTTATTAGCGAGAGGCAGCATGGTTTTGTGAAGGGGAGGTCGTGTCTCACTAATTTGACTGAGTTTTTTGAGGAATTGACGAAGATGATTGATGAAGGAAGGGCAGTGGATGTTATCTATATGGACTTAAGTAAAGCCTTTGACAAGGTCCCTCATGGCAGACTGGTACAAAAAGTGAAGTCACACGGGATCAGAGGTGAGCTGGCAAGATGGATACAGAACTGGCTTGGTCATAGAAGACAGAGGGTAGCAGTGGAAGGGTGCTTTTCTGAATGGAGGGATGTGACTAGTGGTGTTCCGCAGGGATCAGTGCTGGGACCTTTGCTGTTTTAGTATATATAAATGATTTGGAGGAAAATGTAGCTGGTCTGATTAGTAAGTTTGCGGACGACACAAAGGTTGGTGGAGTTGCGGATAGCGATGAGGATTGTCAGAGGATACAGCAGGATATAGATCGGTTGGAGACGGGTGGAGAAATGGCAGATGGAGTTTAATCCGGACAAATGTGAGGTAATGCATTTTGGAAGGTCTAATGCAGGTGGGAAGTATACAGTAAATGGCAGAACCCTTAGGTGTATTGACAGGCAGGTCCACAGGTCACTGAAAGTGGCAATGCAGGTGGATAAGGTAGTCAAGAAGGCATACGGCATGCTTGCCTTCATCGGTCGGGGCATAGAGTATAAAAATTGGCAAGTCATGCTGCAGCTGTGCAAAACTTTAGTTCGGCCACACTTAGAATATTGTGTGCAATTATGGTCGCCACACTCCCAGAAGGACGTGGAGGCTTTGGAGAGGGTACAGAAGAGGTTTACCAGGATGTTGTCTGGTCTGGAGGCCATTAGCTATGAGGAGAGGTTGGATAAACTCGGATTGTTTTCACTGGAACGATGGAGGTGGAGGGGCGACATGATAGAGGTTTACAAAGTTATGAGTGGCATGGACAGAGTGGATAGTCAGAAGCTTTTTCCCAGGGTGGAAGAGTCAGTTACGAGGGGGCATAGAACAAAGAACAAAGAAAATTACAACACAGGAAAAGGCCCTTCGGCCCTCCAAGCCTGCGCCGATCCAGATCCTCTATCTAAACATGTCGCCTATTTTCTAAGGGTCTGTATCTCTTTTCTTCCTGCCCATTCATGTATCTGTCTAGATACATCTTAAAAGACGCCATCGTGCCCGCATCTACCACCTCCGCTGGCAACGCGTTCCAGGCACCCACCACCCTCTGCGTAAAGAACTTTCCACGCATATCCCCCCTAAACTTTTCCCCTTTCACTTTGAACTCGTGTCCTCTCGTAATTGAATCCCCCACTCTGGGAAAAAGCCTCTTGCTATCCACCCTGTCTATACCTCTCACGATTTTGTACACCTCAATCAGGTCCCCCCTCAACCTCCGTCTTTCTAATGAAAATAATCCTAATCTACTCAACCTCTCTTCATAGCTAGCGCCCTCCATACCAGGCAACATCCTGGTGAACCTCCTCTGCACCCTCTCCAAAGCATCCACATCCTTTTGGTAATGTGGCGATCAGAACTGCACGCAGTATTCCAAATGTGGCCGAACCAAAGTCCTATACAACTGTAACATGACCTGCCAACTCTTGTACTCAATACCCCGTCCGATGAAGGAAAGCATGCCGTATGCCTTCTTGACCACTCTATTTACCTGCATTGCCACCTTCAGGGAACAGTGGACCTGAACACCCAAATCTCTCTGGACATCAATTTTCCCCAGGACTTTTCCATTTACTGTACAGTTCACTCTTGAATTGGATCTTCCAAAATGCATCACCTCGCATTTGCCCTGATTGAACTCCATCTGCCATTTCTCTGCCCAAATCTCCAATCTATCTATATTCTGCTGTATTCTCTGACAGTCCCCTTCACTATCTGCTACTCCACCAATCTTAGTGTCGTCTGCAAACTTGCTAATCAGTCCACCTATACTTTCCTCCAAATCATTAATGTATATCACAAACAACAGTGGTCCCAGCACGGATCCCTGTGGAACACCACTGGTCACACATCTCCATTTTGAGAAACTCCCTTCTACTGCTACTATCTGTCTCCTGTTGCCCAGCCAGTTCTTTATCCATCTAGCTAGTACACCTTGGACCCCATGCGCCTTCACTTTCTCCATCAGCCTGCCATGGGGAACCTTATCAAACGCCTTACTGAAGTCCATGTATATGACATCGACAGCCCTTCCCTCATCAATCAACTTTGTCACTTCCTCAAAGAATTCTATTAAGTTGGTAAGACATGACCTTCCCTGCACAAAACCATGTTGCCTATCACTGATAAGCCCATTTTCTTCCAAATGGGAATAGATCCTATCCCTCAGTATCTTCTCCAGCAGCTTCCCTGGATTATCCCTGCTACCCTTCTTAAACAAGGGGACAACATTAGCAATTCTCCAGTCCTCCGGGACCTCACCCGTGTTTAAGGATGCTGCAAAGATATCTGTTAAGGCCCCAGCTATTTCCTCTCTTGCTTCCCACAGTAACCTGGGATAGATCCCATCCGGACCTGGGGACTTGTCCACCTTAATGCCCTTTAGAATACCCAACACTTCCTCCCTCCTTATGCCGACTTGACCTAGAGTAATCAAACATCTGTTCCTAACCTCAACATCCGTCATGTCCCTCTCCTCGGTGAATACCGATGCAAAGTACTCGTTTAGAATCTCACCCATTTTCTCTGACTCCAAGCATAACATTCCTCCTTTGTCCTTTAGTGGGCCAATCCTTTCTCTAGTTACTCTCACTCCTTATATATGAATAAAAGGCTTTGGGATTTTCTTTAACCCTGTTTGCTAAAGATATTTCATGACCCCTTTTAGCCCTCTTAATTCCTCGTTTCAGATTGGTCCTACATTCCCGATATTCTTTCAAAGCTTCGTCTTTCATCAGCCGCCTAGACCTTATGTATGCTTCCTTTTTCCTCTTAGCTAGTCTCACAATTTCACCTGTCATCCATGGTTCCCTAATCTTGCCATTTCTATCCCTCATTTTCACAGGAACATGTCTCTCCTGCACGCTAATCAACCTCTCTTTAAAAGCCTCCCACATATCACATGTGGATTTACCTTCAAACAGCTGCTCCCAATCTACATTCCCCAGCTCCTGCCGAATTTTGGTATAGTTAGCCTTCCCCCAATTTAGCACTCTTCCTTTAGGACCACTCTCGTCTTTGTCCATGAGTATTTTAAAGCTTACGGAATTGTGATCACTATTCCCAAAGTAGTCCCCTACTGAAACTTCAAACACCTGGCCGGGCTCATTCCCCAACACCAGGTCCAGTATGGCCCCTTCCCGAGTTGGACTATTTACATACTGCTCTAGAAAACCCTCCTGGATGCTCCTTACAAATTCTGCTCCATCTAGACCTCTAACACTAAGTGAATCCCAGTCAATGTTGGGAAAATTTAAATCTCCTATCACCACCACCCTGTTGCTCCTACATCTTTCCATAATCTGTTTACATATTTGTACCTCTATCTCACGCTCGCTGTTGGGAGGCCTGTAGTACAGCCCCAACATTGTTACCGCACCCTTCCTATTTCTGAGTTCTGCCCATATTGCCTCACTGCTCGAGTCCTCCATAGTGCCTTCCTTCAGCACAGCTGTGATATCCTCTTTGACCAGTAATGCAACTCCTCCACACCTTTTACCTCCCTCTCTATCCCGCCTGAAGCATCGATATCCTGGGATATTTAGTTGCTAATCATGCCCTTCCCTCAACCAAGTCTCAGTAATAGCAATAACATCATACTCCCAGGTACTAATCCAAGCCCTAAGTTCATCTGCCTTACCTACTACTCTTCTTGCATTAAAACAAATGCACCTCAGACCACCAGTCCCTTTACATTCATCATCTGCTCCCTGCCTGCTCTTCCCCTTAGTCACACTGACTTCATTATCTAGTTCCTTACAGACTTTTGTTACTACCTCCTTACTGTCAACTGACCTCCTCAATTGGTTCCCATCCCCCTGCCACATTAGTTTAAACCCTCCCCACAGGTGCGAGGTGCAAAGGTGTGAGGGGCAAAGTTTAGAGGGGATGTGTGAGGCAAGTTCTTTACACAGAAGGTGGTGAGTGCCTGGAACTTGCTGCCGGGGGAGATGGTGGAAGCAGGTACGATAGCGACGTTTAAGAGGCACCTTGACAAATACATGAATAGGATGGGAATAGAGGGATACGGTCCCCGGAAGTGCAGAAGGTTTTAGTTTAGGCAGGCATCAAGATCGGCGCAGGCTTGGAGGGCTGAATGGCCTGTTTCTGTGCTGTACTGTTCTTTGTTCTTTATATGCTTAGAGGTGCAGGGAAAGGCTAGAATACTTATTGAGTACTTCGTATTGGTGTTTACTCAGGAAGCGGATGCTCACAAAATATCAGTCAAAGCTGAGATGGTGGAGATAATGGATGGGGTGAAAATTGGTAGGCAGAATCTCAGTGGGGCGTAACCTCAGTTTTAGGCCAGTCAGTTTAACTTCGATGGTGGGGAAACTTCTAGAAATAGTAATTCGGGACAAAATTAATATTCATGGACAAATGCAGGTTAATTAAAGAAAGCCAGCATGGATTTCTTAAGGGAAAATTATGTTTAACTAGCTTGCTGTAGTTTTTTTGAGGACGTAACAGAGATGGTTGATGAGGTGCACATGGACTTCCAAAAGGCATTTGATACAGTGCCACATAACAGACTTGCGAGCAAAGTTATAGCTCATGGAATAAAAGAGACAGTGGCAACATGGATATGGAATTGGCTGAGTGACAGGAAACTAAGAGTAGTGGTTAATTGATGTTTTTCAGGCTTGAGGAAGGTTTGTAGTGGAGTTCCCCAGGGGTCAGTGTTGGGACCCTTGTTTTCCCTGATATATATTAATGACCTTAACCTTGGTGTACAGGACACGATTTCAAAGTTTGCGCATGATGCAAAACTTGGAAGCCTTGTGAACTGTGAGGAGGATAGTGTAGAACTTCAAAAAGACAAACAAGTTGATGGATTGGGCAGACAGGTGGCAGATGAAGTTCAATGCAGAGAAATGTAAAGTGATTGATTTTGGTTGGAAGAATATGGAGAGACAATATAGACTAAATGGTACAGTTCTAAAGGGGGTGCAGGAGCAGAGGGGCCTGGGTGTATATGTGCATAAGTCATTGAAGATGGCAGGACAGGTTGAGAGAGGACTTAATAAAGCATGCAGTATCCTGGGCTTTATTAATAGGGATATAGAGTACAAGAGCAAGGAAGTTATTTTGAACTTGTATAAGACACTAGGTTGGCCTCAGCTGGAGTATTGCATCCAGTTCTGGGCACCGCATTTAAGCACTGGAGAGAGTACAGAAAAGATTCATGAGAATGATTCCAGAGATAAGGAACTTCAGTTATGAAGATAGATTGGAGAAGTTGGGACTATTTTCCTTGGAGAAGAGAAGGCCGAGAGGTGATTTGATTTAGGTGTTCAAAATCACGAGAGGATAGGGAGTGGATAGGGAGAAACTGTTCCCACCCGTGAAAGGATCGAGAATGAGAGAGCACAGATTTAAAGTATTTGGTAAGAGAAGCAAAAGTGACATGAGGAAAAAGTTTTTCACACAGCAAGTGGTTAAGGTCTGGAATGCTCTGCCTGAGAGTGTGGTGGAGGCAGGTTCAATTGAAGCATTCAAAAGGGAATTAGACTGTGATATGAAAAGGAAGAATGTGCAGGGTTACAGGGAGAAGGTGGGGGAATGGAACTGAGGGAATTGCTCTTTCGGAGAGCCAGTGTGGACACGATGGGCCAAATGGCCTCCTCCTGCGCTGTAACAATTCTGTGATTGTGAGAATGTACTGGCTGTGCTTAACGTGGTTAAGTCGCCTGGTCCGGATGGCTTGCACTGCAGGTTGCAAAGGGGAGTGGGGGTGGAGATAGTGGAAGGGCTTGCCATAATCTTTCAATATGAGGGAGGTTCGAGGATTGAAAAGTGACAAATGACACCCTTATTCATGAAAGAGTGTAAGGACATTTCTAGTAACTACAGGCCAGTCAGTTTAACATCGGTATAATAAAAACAAAATACTGCGGATGCTGGAAATCTGAAATAAAAACAAGAAATGTTGGAAATACTCAGCAGGTCTGGCAGCATCTGTGGAGAGAGAAGTAGAGTTAATGTTTCAGGTCAGTGACCCTTCTTCAGAACTGGTTAATTTTTAATCAGTTTAACATCAGTGGTGGGTAAGCTTTTAGAAACAATAATCAGAGCAAAAATCAACAGGCACTTGGAGAGATTTGAGTTCATTATAATAGCCAGCACGGATTTGTAGAAGGCAGATTATGCTCGACTAATAATAGATTTACCAGAATGGTTCCAGGGATGAGGAATTTTAGCTACATGGTTAGATTGGAGAAGCTGGGGCTGTTCTCCTTGGAGCAAAGGAGGTTGAGGAGAGATTAGATAGGGATGTACAAGATTGTGGCAAGTTTGAATAGGCAGGCAAAGAAAAGCTGTTCCCATTAGCCGACGGTACAAGGACTAAGAGACACAGATTTAAGGTTTTGAGCGAGAGCTGCGGGGGCAGATATGAGGAAGAACTTGTTTCATGGAGCGAATGGTCATGACCAGGAACTCGCTGTCTACGAGGGTGGTGGAAGCAGAGACTGTTAATGATTTAGAAAGAAATTGAATGGGCACTTGAGGGAAATGAACTTGCAGGGCTAAGGGGTTAGAGTGCGGCGATGGGATTGCTCTACAGAGAGCCGGTATGGACTGGATGGGCCGAATGGCCTCCTTCTGTGTCATAATGACTCTGTAACTTTGGAATTTACATGATATGGGTCAGAGATATCCTGGATCTTTGAGTTTTGAAAAGTTTTATATCAAAACATTTCTGTTGTTATCCATGTTCCGTATACTGTGAAAATGCATTTGTTTAGTTCTTGTAATAGTCTACTGCAAGATACCTTGATTTGATTTTTCACTGATGGCCCCTTTGTACTGTAGAGGTGCTTCTATAGCTCTATAATGTGCTCAGCTTGCTAGTGCCCTGAAATTTATCTCACTTACATTGCACAGCAGATTCCACAACACCAGTGGCAAGGAAAAGACAATTCATTATGTAAATCATGGTTTTCGTCCTTGCCTGGACTCCTTCACTGGTGTCTGGGAAAGACCTGTGCACAAGAAAGTAATACAAGAATCACCTGTCCTGTAGTTAGTGACTTATTGGGTAGTCGCTGGAACTTCGGCCAAATAGCTTTTTGTCAGATATGAGCTCAGTAAACTTTGTTGGGAGCAACTATTGAAATAGATGACTTGACAGGGTAGATGCTAAGAAGCTATTTCCTCTGGCTGGAGTGTCTAGAGAAAGTGTCATGATAAGGGGTTGGCCATTTAGGACTGAGATCAGGAAAGATTTCTTCACTCAGAGGATTGTGAATCTTTGGATTTCTCTACCACAGAGGGCTGTGGATGCTCAGTTGTTGAGTATATTCATGACAGCTCATTAGATTTTTGGATACAAAGGGAATCGAGGGATATGAGGATTGGTCAGGCAAGTCAAGTTTATGTAGAAGTTCATCCATGATCTTATTCAATGGCAGAGCAGGCTAAAGGGCCCATAAGATCAACTCCTGCTCATATTTTCTGTTTAATGAATGGGGATCATGACAACTGAATCTGACCCTACTCTATCCGCATTCATATCTTTCAGTACGGGTTGTTGAATAATCTGCAGGAACAAGAACCTGGGCTGCTTTTCCCCTGTGTCTCCCCCGCGCCCCCTCTGCTGTGTCTCCCATCTCCCCTCCCCTAGCCGAGAGGCACTGAGGCCAATTCCGCATTCCCTCACTTTCACTCTAGCACAGATCAAAGAAAGAACAAATTTATGGAGTGCCTTTTCCACCATCAGAGTAGCCTGAAATACATTACATTCAAGGTGTGGAGGCTTTGGCAGATGTTACTGCTGTATGATTACCTTTAAGAGTGATGTCCCTTTAAGATCTTAGAATGCTAATGAAGTAAGTACCAGGATGCAGTCATGTGACTTGGAGCCAGACTGCTACTGTAATGCCTAGGGGCAGGCTCTGTAAATAGTTAGCTCTGCACAGTGTATATATAATAGTTTAGCTGTAAATAAACCTGTTTGAGATCTTCAACCAACTGAACTCCACACATCTCATTTATGTTGCATCATTACATCGTGGCAGCTGTGGTGAGAAGACAAAGTCTAAACTTGAAGACCATGTGTAAAACAGCTTTAAGAACTACCTTCATACAGCTAAAAGAGAGAAAGTTAAAAAGAAATGCTGGTCCAAACAGTAAAAAAAAAAGTACCTCCAGTTGTAGAAGACAGAGCTCTGAACGACAGGCTGCAAATCGATCACGGCGATCGGGTGAGTCGTTGTCCCAACGGTCCAGGAATCCCCATTGAAAAAAAGCTTTGATGTGCTTGCAAAGTTGATTTTTTTTTAAGGCTCAGTAAAAGAAAAAAACAGGGAAAACCCAATCCCTATCTCAGGCTCATCGATCGTTTTCAAAGGCTCCCCCATCCTGATCGAGGTCTGCGCCTAACAGCAAAAAGCGTGGAAATCTTCCATTCACGCAGCTTGCAGATAAAGTTTAAAAAACAAAATTAAACCATTCTAGTGTGAAGAGCTTTCATTCACTCAGCCCAAGTTTAAAAAACCCCATAAAACCACTCAAGCATGAGGAATTGCCTACCGAACGTCTGTAGAAACAAACTCTTGCATAAAAATAAAAGCACCTGAAATGCTTATTGCACAACTGTGTAAACAGACAGACTAGAGTGCTGGAAGCTAGATAAACAGACAAGCACTGCTAAACACCTGCTCCTGTCAATCAAAGCAGTCAAGAGAGTTTTTTTAAAAGGGAAAGCAGTACAAAGTCATAGAGCAAGTCTGAAAACATGTTTTAAGCAAAAGAACAGCAGGAACATAGATACCACATTTCCCAGCATAAACTGGAAGGCCATGGATATCCTGTCCAAGTTCCAACTTTTCAACAAAGAATGCAGTTGTACTTCACAGACCAAATAATTACAGAACAAGACAAACAGGCTGTGAAAATGCTAATAGCAGTTGGAAATGAGGGATTACACAGAATCAATACCTCAGGCTTATCTGAAGAGGGCCAGAAAGATCCCGCAAAGATATGGAAAGTGCTAGAAGATCAACTCCGATTAAAGGAAAATTTTAGAATTCACCGCCTGGAATTGAGATCCTACAGACAACAGCCACAGGAATCAATAGACCAGTTTCATCAGCAGATGCCATAGCAAGGGCAACTGATGCAACTTTTCAGAAGTTGGGTTGTGAGAGTGACTAATGGAGCTGGTGATTGTATCAAGACCCATTGAAGCATTTCAGAAGGACCTCTTGGGGAGAAAGAAAGGTCACAGCATTGATGCACTGCTGGAAGATGGCAGGAAGTATGAAGCCATTGTAGCTGGACAACAGCACCTGCAAGCACTAGGTGCAGCCAAAGTATCGACACAATACCCAGGTCGAAAAGAGCAAGCAAGCTGTATGATAAGTGTGGTTAGTCCCACTCACTGTGACATTGTTCTGCATTTCAAGATTTGTGCAAGGCATGTGGTGCAAAAGGACACTGGACCAGCCTATGCAAGAAATTTGGTTCCAAAGACGCAGTCAGAAGTCACAGTAAAGCACAGACAAACCGATGACAGGTGTAGAAACGGGGTAATAGCAGCAAGGAGAGCTCAAGACACGGCACAAACGCGAGCTGATACATGAAATCCATGGCAAAACAGACCTGAGACAAGACTCAGAGAAGCAATTCTCAGCCAAAAGATTAAAAGGCGTTCCACATTGTGAACCTGACCCACCATGAAGTCAAACAACTGGAAGCTTTTGCTGCCATTAACATCATGTGCCCAAAGAAAGCTGGCAAACATACATTCAGGGTCAAGACTGACACTGGTATAAGTGCCAATATCCTACCAGTCTGAATCCTCAAAGATATGTACCGGAGTCATTGGAAATCAATGATACAACCGACAACTGCTAAGTTATCTGTATACAACGGGTCACCCATCCCTTGCAGTGGCACACTAACACTACAAAGCAGTTATGACCAGTCAGCATGGAAACCACAAACAGTCTACCTAGTACACACAAATGGACCAGCAGTGGCAAGACTACCAGCGTGTAAGGACCTCAACATCATAACTATCCATGAGAGCATTGCCAAGGGGATGTCTTCAAGGACCAGAACCCGCTCGCAGATTCTGAGCAGCATCAAACGGTACAGTTTGGAAACCCAGCAACAACACAACTGTGCCACACTTTCACTTCTGCTCACCAGAGAACCGCCAGCACCACAACGAGCCAGAATGGACAGGTATCTCCATGAGATCAAGTACTCTTCCTCCAGTAAGTCTTTAACCTTGAGCCCCAACCCTTTAGATGCGGAGGATGAGGAGAGGCGAAGACACGCAATGTCCTGAAGAGGCAGAGGAGGAATGAGTTGAAGCATTGTCTATTGGCCCTTCAAGAGGAGGTGCCAGAATTCTCCAAGAATGACAAAAGCAGTCATCCTGAGAAAAGTAACAGAGTACATTAGCAGGCTGAAGGCAGAGCAACAGAGACTGAATGCAGAGAAGGAGAAACTTCAGAAAGAACAGCAACAGATGCGATGCAGACTCCTCTAGCAAGAGTTGTCAAACCACCGAGACGATATTTGGACTGTTGAGCCGCTATATTTGTAAATTTCACAATCTCTATCCATGTGTAAATAATTTTGATATCCAATGGTAAATGTTTTTCTTTTAGCATATGAGACTTATCTTTGAAAAAAGGGGGATTTGTATGATTACCTTTAAGAGTGAAGTCCTTTTAAGATCTTAGTGTGATAATGAGCTAAGTACCAGGACGCAGTCATGTGACTCGGAGGCAGCCCGTTACTGTAACACCTAGGGGCAGGCTCTGGAAATAGTTAGTTCTGTACTGTGTATAAACATCTTCTTCTTTGGCCTCCTTATCTCGAGAGACAATGGGTAAGCGCCTGGAGGTGGTCAGTGGTTTGTGAAGCAGCGCCTGGAGTGGCTATAAAGGCCAATTCTAGAGTGACAGACTCTTCCACAGGTGCTGCAGAAAAATTTGTTTGTCGGGGCTGTTACACAGTTGGCTCTCTCCTTGCGCTTCTGTCTTTTTTCCTGCCAACTACTAAGTCTCTTCAATTTGCCACACTTTAGCCCCGCCTTTATGGCTGCCCGCCAGCTCTGGCGGACGCTGGCAACTGACTCTGGCGGATGCTGGCAACTGTGTATAATAGTTTAGCTGTAAATAAACCTATTTGAGATCTTTAACCAGCTGAACTCCACGCATCTCATTTATGTTGCATCAGACAACATAAAAAGAATTCATTACAGTTACAATCCCTTTAGGGACCATTAATTGTTAAAAAGAGAAAGCCAAGTTCCCAGTCACTCCTGAAAGAAAAACGCCACAAGATTTCACGTCAATTTGGAAATATTTATACTTCAAAACTTAAAATTTTAACAGAACATGAAGACATATACTTTAAACTCTAAAGCCTAACACAGCACTACTATTTGACTGTTACCCCAAGAATTTCCCTATATGTTACAGGATCTTGGCGGCTTGTTCACTTCTCCTGGGACCAATCCAAAGTGTACCACAGCTCTTTGGAATTCACGTTGATTCCCTTAATTTATCAGCTGTCTTCTGAGATATGAGATCACCTCTTGAATCTGGACTTTCCAGCTTGTGCATGGGCCTGCCTCCAAAAAGAAACACCCCTGGTTCCCGATGGCCTTTTTGCTCCTGAGACCAACAACTTTCCAAAAGCCAACTGCTTGTCTGTGTCATCAAGCACACACAGATCAAAAAAACCTGCATCACCTGTCTCTATAGCGTAGTGGTACACGTAGGATGTCCCAGATAGCAATTTAGCTAATTATTTCCAACTCCAAATCTTCGCTTTTATCTGGGAAATTATATGAATAATTTAAATCCCTGACTGAGGTAGATGCAGACACACTGTCTCCATTAACAAGTTAAGAGAGGTTCCCATTGACTAAGGTCCTTGCACTTTCCAATATGACCTTACTAAATAAACATGGGCCACCCTTTGACTTGTAATCACCCTAGGCTTGTTTGACAGCTTCTCAAACCAGGTGTTTTCATTTGTCTTGCATTAAAAACAATTTAATTCCCAAATTAAAAGTTACCTGTAGAAAATTAATATTAACCATGAACCAGGTGATCCTAACATCTTCCCCCGAGGAAAAAATGAAAATTCATCACCATACAAGAACAAAATAACTTGGAACATGCTATACGCTTAAACAGCTACCTTATCACATGCAATACCCATAACAGTCTTCCCCATTGTCCACTGGATAATCCATCTTGACAGTATTTATTGCCCATCCCTAATTGCCCTTGAGAAGGTGGTGGTGAACCTCCTTCTTGAACTGCTGCAGTCCATGTGGGGTAGGTACACCCACAGTGCCGTTAGGAAGGGAGTTCCAGGATTTTGACCCAGCGACAGTAAAGGAATGGCGATATAGTTCCAAGTCAGGATGGTGTGTGACTTGGAGGGGAACTTTCAAGTGGTGGTGTTCCCATGCATCTGCTGCCCTTGTCCTTCTAGTTGGTAGAGGTTGTGGGTTTGGAAGGTGCTGTCTAAGGAACCTTCGTGTGTTGCTGCAGTGCATCTTGTAGATGGTACACACTGCTGCCACTGTATGTTGGTGGTGGAGGGAGTGAATGTTTGTGGATGGGGTGCCAATCAAGTGGACTGCTTTGTCCTGGATGGTGTCGAGCTGCTTCAGTGTTGTTGGAGCTGCACCCATCCAGGTAAGTGCAGAGTATTCCATCACACTCCTGACTTGTGCCTTGTAGATGATGGACAGGCTTTGGGGAGTCAGGAGGTGAGTTCTTCGCCTCAGGATTCCTAGCCTCTGACCTGCTCTTTTAACCATGGTATTTATATGGCTACTCCAGTTCAGTTTCTGGTCAATGGTAGCCCCTAGGATGTTGATAGTGGGGGTTTCAGCGATGGTGATGCCATTGAAAGTCAAGGGGAGATGGTTAGATTCTCTCTTGTTGGAGATGGTCATTGCCTGACACTTGTGTGACACGAATGTTACTTGCCACTTATCAGCCCACGCCTGGATATTGTCCAAGTCTTGCTGCATTTCTGCACGGACTGCTTCAGTATCTGAGGAGTTGCAAATGGTGCTGAACATTGTGCAATCATCAGCGAATATCCCCACTTCTGACCTTATGATTGAAGGAAGGTCATTGATGAAGCAGCTTTATTTTCTTCCAATTTTCCAGACTTTTCATTGTTTAAGTTTGAAAAGAATGTCCCAATTAATTCCACTGCCTTCCATCTGTCCATTCCCCAGACTCAAACATTCTGGGTTCTCTTTTTGAGATAGCATGTTTAAAATTGCTTCTTTCTATATTAACAACTCATTCTTTTGTTGGTCAAAATTTTCTTTGCCACTTTAAGAAGATTATTTAAATGATTTTTATATTTGAGTAAAAATGTTTGATATTCTTGTCTTGTTTAGTCCCTAAACAATTTATAATTCTTCTGTTTTTCTTGATCCCACTCAGAATGAACCTTATCCAATTCCTTGCGAGCAAGAGCAATGGTGTCCTCATGCTGGGATCTCATCTTCCGCTCTGAAACTTTGATTCTTCCTCACAACTCCTGAATAATATCATACCACTTTGGTCTTTTGTAACCTGTCCATTTGCCTAGATTCCTGCCGCTGTACTTTGTGTTGTCTCAGGATTGACGGGTACCTTCAATTTATTGCCAGGTTTCATTAACCCTTCAGGGTTAGTCTGAACTTGCAGTCCTCCTTGAGGAGAACGTTTACTTTAAATTTTTTAGGTACTTTTGCTGCCTCTGTTAAGTTCATTAATGGGGTAGATACATCAGTATCTGGGCTTGATTTACCATCTGGGCCAACGAGATTACAAATAGGTGAGGGGCCTTTACCCACAGGAACAGTTCTCATACCCTTTGCCAGCATTCCAGAAAACAACAAAACCACATCTCCCACGAGATCATTTCCTAATATAAAATCAACCTTATTAACAGGTAGTTCAGACACAACACCAACAATAACAGAGCCCTTTACCAAATTACAGTTTAAATTCACTAAATACAATGGGATGGGCACACAATTCCCAACAATACCCCATATCAGTACATTTTAATTTAGCGAACTCTTTGAAGAAAAGTCTAAATGTTTTTCTAATAAGCTCTGAGCTGAACCAGTATCTCTCTGGATAACAATCTTTCTGGGTCTTTCCTTAGACAAAAATAGAGTGACTTTGCCTTCAAATATAAAACCCTCGTAATCTTTAATGCCCCTATTTGCACCCACTGTAAATACATTAGACAGTACTGATTTTTCACAACCTCATTCCTTGGTGCAGCATTCTCTGGAGAAACACTACCCACACTCCCTAAAGCCACAGCTTTAGGTTTTAACTTCCGACGCTCTTTTACATATCCAACTTTATGACAATGAAAACATGTTGGTCTTTTTGACTTGCTCGTAATGCCTATACTTTTTTACCACTTGGAGAGGCAATTTTACTATCCCATTGCCTATCTCTCCAACTCCTGTGTGGATTTGCAAACAGAGATCTCCTGCCCCCTAGCTGCTTATGGAATAAATCATAACTATCAGCTAAAACAGCAGCCTTTCTTATATTAGAAACTTTACGGTCTTCTAGGTGTGTAAGAACACTATTTTTAAATTCCCCCATTTAACAACACCTCAAAATTCTGTTCAAGTTTCATTGAACGATACCATTGGTCAAAAACCATTCCTTTCTCTCTAGAAAATTCTATGAAAGTTTGTCTCTTCCTCAAATTTTAAAATTTTAATTGGTAAGATTCTAGAATCAGCTCATATGCGTTAAGCACCACATTTTTAACTGTCTCATAATCTGCAGACTGTTGCTGTGAAAGGCTTGAATCCAATGCTTTTCCGATTAAAAATACTTTGCAAAAGAATGGTCCATGTTTCTGGTGGCCAAGCTAACATTGTAGCAATTTTCTCAAATGAGACAAAATATCTATCAACTCCTTTCTCAGTGAATTTAGGCACTAGCCTAATGTTCCTTGTTAAATCAAAACCTGGAATTGAAGTCAAACCATCATCCAAACTGCCAGTTATTCCTTGTCCACGTAAACAAAGCTTTTCTCTCTTCAGTTCAAATTGTCAAGTGTTTGCTTTTCTCTATCTCTTTCCAATTCAAATTGCTTCATTTCTTTTTCCAATTCAAGTTGCTTCATTTGTAACTGAATCCGAGCAAACTCGATCTGCAATTTATCTGGGTCAACCTTTTCTTCAAATTCCTAATGTTTTGCTAAAGTCTCCACTGTTTCTGCTTTTTTAGCCCCTGCTTTTACCTCTATCTTCAACTCTTCTGCTAACGCCATTAACTTAACTTCTGTTGATTGTTGCGAAACACCCAGGGATAAATCTTTCCATTCCAGGAAAATCTTAACAATTGACAAAGCAATTCTGCTTCTCAATAAAGACAGTAAAAGTCTCCATGAAATGTTGTTCGCTTAAACTTTAACAAACTCAGCGTACTTGCCTCAGTCAGTGGGTCCGAAATCCTGCCAAGAGCCCCCAATTTGTTACGATCCGTTAGGGACTGTTAACTTTTAAAAAGAGAAAGTCGAATTCCCAGTTATTACTGAAAGAATTACACCACAAGATTTCATGTTTTAAACAAAAACTTTACTGTGCAAGAGTTAAACAAAGCAAAGCAATACAATACTAACTTACTACAATTTGTAGACATTTATACTTTCAACTTAAAATCTTAACAGGATATGAAGACATATACTTCAAACTCTAAATCCCAACAGAGCACTCCTATTTGACTGTTACTCCCACCCCAAGAATTTCCCTATGCATTACAGGATTTTGGTGGTTTGTTCACTTCTCCTGGGACAATCCAAAATGTACCACAGCTCTTAGGAATTCATTTCAAATTCCTTAATTTCTCAGCTGTCTTCTGAGGTTTGAGATCACCCCTGATTCAGGACTTCCCAGCTTGAGCATGGGCCTGCCACAAAACTGAAACACCCCTGGATCCCTATGTTATCTTTGCTCTTGAGTCCAACTGCCAACTGACTTCCAAAAGCCAACTTGCTTTTCCAAAATCCAGCTGCTTGCCCAGGTCAGCAAGCACACACAGATCAAAAAACCAACAGGCACCCTCTGTATCATCTATCTCCATAGCATAGTGGTACATGTAGGATGTCCCAAATAGCAACTTAAACTAATTATTTCCAAATCCAAATCTTCCCTTGATCTGGGAAATTATATGAATAATTTAAGTCGCTGACTGAGGTAGCTGCAGACACACTGGGTGGAATTTTGTGCTGGGCGTGGGGGGCCTCAACGTCGAGATCCCTGTTTTGGTTCTTGTACAGAAGGCCCACCGAGTTGGATGCTAATCAGGCACTTAATTGGACAGCGGCGGGCCTTCTGTACAATTTAGGACCATGTGGCCGGAAGTGCCAGCCTTGCAGAGCTGCTAGCCAGTCAGAGTCCGGCAACTGCAGTGCCAACGCTGCTGCAGCCACCAGACACAGAAGAACAGCGCTAGAACCAGGCTCAAGGTAGATCAGGGCGGGAGGGATTTCGCAGGGTAGGGATTGCCGGGTTTGGAGGGCAGGGTTCGGCAGCAAGGACAGGGGTGTGGCCCTCAGTGGTGCCCCCCTTTTCCGATGCCGGGTCCCCCGTTCAGGCACTAAGTGCCTTTGAATGAGGAACTGCCCCCCCCCTCCCCCCACCGCAGCCAGGAAGCAGCCTGCATGGTTTCTCATACCGTACTTCCTGTGTGGTGACAGGGCCACCCACCGCACGTGTAATTGTGTCTGGGAAGTGGCCCTTAATTAGGGGTTAATTACCCAGTTAAGGGCCTCAATTGGGGGCAGGGTAGGAAGGCCGCCCGCTCCAGACTAAATTTCAGCAGAGGTGGGATGTTGGCGGGGACCCCCCTGCCAACATCCCACCTGAATTTATGCTCTCCCTGCCTCCAAACCCGCTGTGGGGGACAGCATAAAATTCCACCCGCTGTCTCCATCAGCAAGTTAAGAGGGGTTCCCATTGTGTTGGGTCTCTACACTTCACAATATGACCTTACTAAATAAACATGGGCCACCCTTTGAGTTGTAACCACTATTGGCTTATTTGCCAGCTTATCAAACCAGGTGTTCTCATTTGTCTTGCATTAAAAACAGTTCAATTCCCAGATTAAAACTTACCTCTAGAAAATTAATACAAACCATGAACCAGGTGACTATAACACAGACAACAGACAGGATGTTGTTAGCCTTGCTGGTGTTGTGGTGAACAGGTTGTTGCTTATCCAGAATATGATGTCGATGTGATGTTGATCTTGCAGTCGTACAGGACATTTACAGTTAAGCAGTCGAAAGTCGTGGCAAAGAAGTTGAGCTGTTTCTGTTCAGCGTACATGTGCAACCTGAGCCCGTACCTATGAATCACACTGAGGGCAATGTATGGACAGTGGTGGTCCCTTGGTGTACACTGTTATTGACCATGCAATTCAGGAGGCAAAGCTATTACAGAAAAATGTGCTGGTTTCTTTGGGTCATTCCCCTGCTGCACCAAATTTTTTGCCTTTTTTTAAGAAGTTTTGTATGAGGTGAGGGATGTCGGTACTGGGGAATGGATAACATTTGAACTTGTGCACAGTGGAAAAATCATATGTGCCTGCATTAACTGTAAATAACACTCCTATTATATTGTGAACCTGTTCCCAGTGTTGCATGAGGTTTGCTTTTCACTTTCGTTTGTTTAATGTTTTTGTTTTATAATGCCCCTGTGAAGCGCCTTGGGACGTTTTATTGTGTTCAAGGCTCTATATAAATACAAATTATTGTTGTTGTCATCACCCTTTCCTGATGCAGGATGGCAGAGTGGCTTGCTTGTGCAGATTAGCAAGGTTCCTATTGCTCTAGGCAGCATATCCTGATGCCCCTGACAGTTACTGGCGGCTGCCAATTGTTACTAGAGATGCTTCATCTTTTGAAGCAGGGAGCAGAATCACCTGCCATTTTGATGCCTTGTATCTGCGGATGCACGTTACCTGGTCTCATTTATAATAACAAGAGCAGCTACTCTGGATATAAAAGTCCACCTGCTATGCCACAGAAATGTGCCGAATCGAAGCCTTAAAAGTTTCAAATTGAACATTGCTTCAAAACCTTTGCTAATGAGTCAACAGTGCATGGGAAAAATGACCACAAACGCTACCAGGTTATTGTGAAAAAAAGACCCAACTGGTTCACTAATCTCCTTCAGATTAAAAGGGAACTCTCTATCCTTATGTAAAAGCAAAATACTGCAGATGCTGGAAATCTGAAATAAGAACAAGAAATGCTGAAAATACTCAGCAGGTCTGGCAGCATCTGTGGAGAGAGAAGCAGAGCCAACGTTTCAGGTCAGTGACCTTTCCCTCAGTTCTGATGTCTGACCCACATGTGACTCCAGTTTCATGTAAAGTGGTTGTCACTTAATTCCATTGAAATGGCAGAGTGAGCCACTCATTTGTGCGAACGATTGCTCTAGAAGACGGCCTACCGCCACCATCGAAGGGGAGTTAAGCACAGGCAATAAAAGCAGCCTTCCAGTGAAAGCCTCAGTGGAGAGACCCAAACTAGGATTGTTAAAATGGTGACTAGTTGGAAGCTAAAGAAGAAATTGGGTTGTGGGAAAGAACAATTTACCTGCTGTCACTTAGCCCAGGTCAGGTACTTAAAATATTACTACTTTCTACTTAGCCCACACTTCAGTTTTGCTTTCACATTTAGAAATGCTGTTAAACATTGCAAGTATGATTGCACAATGTGAGATAAGAGAATTATTTAGATGAAGTGCCGCAGGTTAAAGGTCTGGCTGTGCTAGTTGGTGTTGGTTTCCATCTTTCCTTATGGAGCTGCTCCTGCATTTCGTCAATAAGCAATGTGATCAGAATGGCTCTAGAAGAGTGAGAGGAAGCATGCAGTGGTAGATCTCGCTTGGCAGGTAGGTTGGTTCATTTTAATGGAACAATATGGAAGGCATTCATTCTCCTTTAAACAGTAACCGCTTATATTTATATAGAGCCTTTAACATAATAAAACGCACAAGGCACTTCACTGGAGCATTATAAAACAAAGTATGACACTGAGCCACAAAGGAAATTTTTGGGCAAATGACCAAAAGCTTGGTCAAAGAAATAGGTTTGAAGGTGTGTCTTAAAGGAGGAGAGTGAGTTAGAGAGGCGTAGGGAGGGTATTCCAGAGCTTTGGGCTGAGGCAACTTAGGCGCAACCACCAATGGTGGAGCAATTAATATCAGGGATATACAAGAGGCCAGAATTAGAGATGCACAAATGTCTTGGAGGGTTCTGGACCTGGAGGAGATTACAGAGATGGGGGAGGGGTGAGGCCATTGAGGGATTTGAAAAGAAGGATGAGAATTTTAAAATCAACGTGTTGCTTGATCGGGAGCCAATGTAGATCAGCAAGCACACGAATGATGGGGAAACGGGACTTGGTGCCAGTTTGGATATGGGCAGCTGAGTTTTGGATAACTTCAAGTTTAGGGAGAGTAGAATGTGGGAGACCAGCCAGGAGTGTGTTGGATCGTCAAGTCTAGAGGTAACAAAGGCATGAATGAAGGTTTCAGCAGCATAGGAGCTGAGACGGGGGCCAGGGGCGAAGTCAGGTGATGGTTACAGAGGTTGAAATAGGTGGTCTTGGTGATGGCATGAATATGAGATTGGAAACTCATCTCAGGTTCAAATGTGACACCAAGGTTGCAAACAAACTGGCTTAATCTCAGACTGTTGCTCGGGGGAGGGATGGAGTGGGGACTGAAAACAATGGCTTCATTCTTTCTAATATTTAATTGGAGTACTGGATGCCGGAAAAGCAACAGCATTGAAGCCTTGTTTTAAAAGCTACCTATAGTTCTTGCGAGTCCTTGCTACTTATGAGACAAGGATACACTTATTGTTGACCAGCTAGGTCAGCAGCCATTTTTCTGTTCTCATCAGAGCCAGAGATTGCCTATTCCAGTAACAGGGCTTAATTTCCTCACTCTCTACTCTTCCATCTCCGCCACTACTCCCATCTCCCCCACATGCTTTTTAAATCTAAAATCAAAGCAAAATACTGCGGATGCTGGAAATCTGAAATAAAAACAAGAAATGCTGGAAATACTCAGCAGGTCTGGCAGCATCTGTGGAGAGAGAAGCAGAGTTAACGTTTCAGGTCAGTGACCCTTCTTCAGAAGTTCTGAGTATTTCCAGCATTTCTTTTTAAATCTCTTTGTTACCACCCCATTATCTTAGCGGAGAAAGCTTATTTCCCATTTCTCTCTCTCTCCCCCCATATAGGGGATCTCTTTACCATTCCATCCAAATTGTGCACAGAACCATAGAATTGTACTATACAGAAGGAGGCCATTTGGCCCACCTTGCTGCGCCAATTCTTTAAAAGAGCTATCCAGTTAGTTCCATTCCCCTGTTCTTTTCCTATAGTCCTGTAAATTTTTCCTTTTCAATTATATTCCCTTTTTGAAAATTATCATTGAATCAGCTTCCACTGCCCTTTCTTCATTAAGATGGAGAGTGAGAGAGTTGATTCCGAGACTCGGGTCCTGAATCTACATAAAGGAAACTATGAAGGTATAAGGCGCGAGTTGACTATGATAGATTGGGGAACGTTACTCCAAAAGTTGACAGTGGATAGGCAATGGCTCGCATTTAAAGAGCGCATGGATGAATCACAACAATTGTTCATTCCTGTCTGCTGCAAAAATAAAACAGGAAGGATGGCTCAACCGTGGCTTACAAAAGAAATTAGGGATAGTTTTTGATCCAAGGAGGAGAAATATAAAATGGCCAGAACAAGCAGCAAATCTGAGGATTGGGAGCAGTTTAGAATTCAGCAAAGGAGGACAAAGGGATTGATTAAGAAGGGGAAAATAGAGTAGGAGAGTAAGCTTGCAGAGAACATAAAAACTGACTAAAAGCTTCTATAGATATGTGAAGAGAAAAAGATTAGTGAAGACAAATGTGGGTCCCTTACAGTCAGAAACGGGGGAATTTATTATGGGGAACAAAGAAATGGCAGATCAATTAAATACATACTTTGGTTCTGTCTTCACAAAGGAGGACACAAATTGCCTCCCAGAAATGTTGGGGCACATAGGGTCTAGTGAGAAGGAGGAACTGTATGAAATCAGTATTAGTAGGGAAATGGTGTTAGGGAAATTGATGGGATTGAAGGCCGATAAATCCCCAGGACCGGATAATCTACATCCCAGAGTACTTAAGGAAGTTGCCCTAGAAATAGTAGATGCATTGCTGGTCATTTTTCAAAATTCTATAGACTCTGGAACAGTTCCAATGGATTGGAGGGTAGCCCCACTATTTAAAAAAGGAGGTAGAGAGAAAACAGGGAATTATAGACCGGTTAGCCTGACATCAGTAGTGGGGAAAATGCTAGAGTCCATTATAAAAGATGTAATAGCAGAGCACTTGGAAAACAATGACAGGATCGGACAAAGTCAACATGGATTTACGAAAGGGAAATCATGCTTGACAAATCTACTGGAATTTTTTGAGGATGTAACTAGTAAAATAGATAAGGGAGAACCAGTGGATGTGGTGCATTTGGACTTTCAGAAGGCTTTCAATAAGGTCCCACATAAGAGATTAGCATGCAAAATTAAAGCACATGGGATTGGGACTGACATGGATAGAAAACTGTTTGACAGACAGGAAACAAAGAGTAGGAAAAAATGGGTATTTGTCCGAGTGGCAGGCAGTGACTTGTGGGGTACACAGTGCTAAGACCCCAGCTATTCACAATATATATTAATGATATACATTTAATTCCCTCATTTATATGTCCAAGTTTGCAGATGACACAAAGCTGAGTGTGAGCTGTGAGGAGGATGCAGAGAAGCTCCAGTGTGATTTGGACAGGTTGAGTGAGTGGGCAAATACATGGCAGATGCAGTATAATGTGGATAAATGTAAGGTTATCCACTTTGGTGGCAAAAACAGGAAGGCAGATTATTATCTGAACGACGATAGATTGGGAAAGGGGGAGGTGCAGTGAGACCTGGGTGTCTTTGTGCACCAGTCGCTGAAAGTAAGCATGCAGGTGCAGCAGGCAGTTAAGAAGGCAAATATATGTTGACCTTCATAGTGAAAGGATTAGAGTGCAGGAGCAAGGATGTCTTGCTGCAATTATACAAGGCCTTGGTGAGATCACATCTGGAGTATTGTGTGCAGTTTTGGTCTCCTTATCTGAGGAAGGATGTTCTTACTATGGAGGGAGTGCAGCGAAGGTTTACCAGACTGATTCCTGGGGTGGCAGGACTGACGTATGAAGAGAGATTGGGTCGATTAGGCTTGTATTCACTAGAGTTCAGAAGAATGAGAGGGGATCTCATAGAAGCCTATAAAATTCTAACAAGACTGGACAGACTAGATGCAGGAAGGATGTTCCCGCTGGTGGGGAAATCCAGGACCAGGGGTCTCCTCTGACCACCCCCTCTGCCAGTAGAAACAGTTTCTCCATATTTCCTCTATCTAAACCCGACATAATTTTGAAATGTGTATGCCTCAATTTCTGTCTATTTTTTTCTTGCTTTCATTTTTTTCTATTTTCCTTTGTATCTGTTTATTTTCTGTCTCTTTCAGTTTCCAGCCTGCAAAATAATGAAATAAATACATGGAGTGCTTTCATTGGAGACTTACACCTGTCCATATTGTTACGACTGACCGCTCCAGTCAAAGCCTCCAATCAAAATATACGATTCTGATTGTGATGGGAGAAACGCACTGTTAATTCAATCCCGTCCCTCTGCAGATTGCCTAACATATCATTTTAAACTTTGCAAATTAAAGAAAGACCCAGCCAAATTGTACCATCTACTAACCCCCGAATGAGGTGAACCAAACTAGGTGTCTTTAAATCAACAAATTAACTGTTTAATTAGAAAAACTAAATTCTTAAACACTACTAAGATTAACAGTAGAGAAAATTAGAGTCCTTGCAGATTTACGCTCCTGCCGGATGTGGAACAGTCCAAGGTTGCTTGAAGTCCTCACAGCCGTCCGATGGGGGGAAAAAAAGGTTCTTCACCAGTAGAACGGTCCGTAGTCTAATTCCGAAATCAAAATTGTTGCTGCTTCTCCAGCGATGAATTTCAACAATTAACAACTTGCAAACACTTTTTAATGAATCAATTTGGCTTTAGACTTTTTTTGAGGGATCAAAGATTGTCACAGTCTAACTTCCCTTCCTTCAGTTTAAATTATCAGAGATCTCTGTTTTGACTTGACTTTTTAGAATTTTGAGAGAATAATAATAAACAGACTAAATTCTCTTCCTTCAGTTTAAATGGTCTGAGAGTCTCCTTTCAGGTGCTAACACACAGCTGTCTGTTATCACTATGTGCCAGTTCAAAATTAAATTCAAACAATGTATCTCTCGATCTCTGGTCCTGAATGGCTGTATCCTGGGCAACGAGAATGCATTCATTGACTCCGTTTCTGGAGCTTGCTGCCTTAAAGCAGTACGGCTCCTTTTCTAACCTTAAAGGTACACCGCATTCTTCCCGAAAAAAACTACAGCATCATAACAATATACAAATGAAAACCTTTGTTACACAAAGAACAAGGTGTATTTCTCAGCAGGGTGCATAAGTTGGTTGTATGTATTCTGTTTGTTGAAGTCAGGTTTCTGAACATGGGAAGTTAACTGGCTGGAAGAAGATCGTGAAGTATGGAGCAGATGAGGAGAGGATAGTTAGAGGCACCGCTGATGGTAGAAAATTTGATGTGGGGAAAGATTTTATTAGAGCCAGGTTCACAGGGCTTTCCATGTTGTTAAATCTTATTGATTTTATTTCTTTCTTCTTTTTCTTCTTCTTTTGGGCCTCCTTATCTCGAGAGACAATGGATACGCGCCTGGAGGTGGTCAGTGGTTTGTGAAGCAGCGCCTGGAGTGGCTATAAAGGCCAATTCTGGAGTGACAGGCTCTTCCACAGGTGCTGCAGAGAAATTTGTTTGTTGGGGCTGTTGCACAGTTGGCTCTCCCCTTGCGCCTCTGTCTTTTTTCCTGCCAACTACTAAGTCTCTTCGACTCGCCACAATTTAGCCCTGTCTTTATGGCTGCCCGCCAGCTCTGGCGAATGCTGGCAACTGACTCCCACGACTTGTGATCAATGTCACACGATTTCATGTCGCGTTTGCAGACGTCTTTATAACGGAGACATGGACGGCCGGTGGGTCTGATACCAGTGGCGAGCTCGCTGTACAATGTGTCTTTGGGGATCCTGCCATCTTCCATGCGGCTCACATGGCCAAGCCATCTCAAGCGCCGCTGACTAAGTAGTGTGTATAAGCTGGGGGTGTTGGCCGCTTCAAGGACTTCTGTGTTGGAGATATAGTCCTGCCACCTGATGCCAAGTATTCTCCGAAGGCAGCGAAGATGGAATGAATTGAGACGTCGCTCTTGGCTGGCATACGTTGTCCAGGCCTCGCTGCCGTAGAGCAAGGTACTGAGGACACAGGCCTGATACACTCGGACTTTTGTGTTCCGTGTCAGTGCGCCATTTTCCCACACTCTCTTGGCCAGTCTGGACATAGCAGTGGACATATTTGATGGGGTATTAAATAAATATTTTGCATTATTGTTTTATCAATGATGATGGAAGTGAGAATGTCGATGAAGGTCAGTGGCTGGGTATTCTGCAGTGAGTGACTCACCAAAGCCTTTCCAAGGGACAAGTCAGGAGTGTGATGGAATACTCTCCACTTGCCTGGATGAATGCGGCTCCAACAATACTGAAGAAGCTTGACATCATCCAGAACAAAGCAGCCCGCTTGATCGGCACCCCATTCACCACCTTAAACATTCACTCCCTCCACCACAGGCGCACAGTGGCAGAAGTGTGTACTATCTACATGATGCACTGCATTAACTCTCCTAAGTCTTTCGACATCATCTTCCAAACCCACGATCTCTATCACCTAGAAAGACGAGGACAACAGGCATACGGGAACAGTGCCACCTCCAAGCTCTCCCCAAGTTACACACCATCCTGACTTGCAATTATATTGCCATTCCTTCATCGTCACTGGGTCAAAATCCTGGAATTCCATCCGTAACAGCAGCGTGAGAGTACCTTCACCACACTGTTAAAACCTCAGCAGAGACTTCAAAACAAGAAATATGAACTCCCCAGACCGATTAAAGAATTATACAAGATTTCACACTAACAAATAAACTAAAAATCAACATCAACTGAACAGTACTCAGTAGTTAGCTAATACACTAAATTACAGAGAATGGTATTTCCCATAAACTAATTAACACACTTGAAAACCCCACACCACATTTATATGTTAGACAGTGTTTTAATTGAAAAGGCATCCTTGCAGTTAAAAGTCCCAAACTCCTCCCAGTTACAATGGGGTTGGATATCCCAGAGTCCTTCTCAAAGCCAATGTCCTCTTTGCTCACTCCTTCCGAGCACATTCGACTAGACTTCAGTTAAAAGGCAATCTCTGGTGACCCTGTTGGTCTTTTCTCCCCTGCAAGCCTCAACTTTCGAATCAGGTTCAAGTCTTAGCAGCCTTTTGCTGTATCAGTGATCTGAGAGCAGCTGTTTCTTTCTTTCTTTCTCGCTCGCGCTCTCTCTCTCTCTCGCTCTCGCTCTCGCTCTCTCTCTTGTTGAATTTACCAAGATCAAAAATTCAATAGTCGTTTGCCTTTTACAGTTCTCCGAGACCACGGGGGGAATTTTGTGCTGGCGGTAGGGGACCTCGATGTCAGGGGAAACCGCTGCGGAGATTCCTGCGTACCCTCTTCTTCAGAAGGCCCACCAACTTTAGTGCCAAACAGGCACTTAACTGGACAGCGGGGCCTTTCATGCAATTTAAGACCCCGTCGTCGGAAGTCCCAGCCTTGCAGAGCTGCCAGCCAACCAGAGGCTGGCAACTGCAGCGCAACCGTGGAGGCGGTGGCTGCTGCTGTAGTTTTAGTGACTAGAAACCGAAGAGCGATGCTGGAACCAGCTTTAAGGTGGGACAGGGCAGGAGGGCGTCTCACAGGCTGGGGAGAGCGCGGGGTCGGCAGCAAGGGCAGGGGGGTGGCCCTCAGCGTGCCCCCCCCTCCCGATGCTGGGTCCCTTGTTCAGGCACTAAGTGCCTTTGAACGAAGGACCCCCCTCCACCTACCCCCCCTCGAGACGGGAAGCAGCCTGCATGGTTTTTCCTTCAGTGCGGCGACAGGGTTGCCCTGCCACATCGGTAATTGTGGCTGTGGTGGGAAGAGGCCCTTAATTGGAGGTTAATTACCCAGTTAAGGGCCTCAATTGGTTGCCGGGCAGGAAAGACTAAATTCCGATGGCCGGGGGGTGGGGTCCTCCCCCCGCCACCATCACACCCGATTTTATGCTCTTCCCGCCTCTAAACCCGCCGCAAGGGACAGCATAAAATTCCACCCCATAACTCTAACCATAACAAAACCACCTGGGCCTTCCTTTGTTTCCAGGTGTTAAAAATTGCAACTCAAATCTGCATATTAGAGCCCCTGGCTCCCTGTTTACCATCTGTAAGAATTTTCTGCTGAAAGAATTTTCGAGGAGGATCTGCCGACTGAGGCACTGTGGGTTGAGGTCAGGAACAGGAAAGGAGCAGTCACCTTGATGGGAGTTTTCTATAGGCCCCCCAATAGCAGCAGGGAGGTGGAAGAGCAGATTGGGAAACAGATTTTGGAAAGGAGCAGAAGTCACAGGGTAGTAATTATGGGGGATTTCAACTTCCCAAATATTGATTGGCAACTCTTTAGATCGAATAGTTTGGATGGGGTAGTGTTTGTGCAGTATGTCCAGGAAGCTTTTCTGACTCAGTATGTAGACTGCCCGACCAGAGGGGAGGCAATATTGGATTTGGTACTAGGTAATGAACCAGGGCAAGTGATAGAGCTGTTGGTGGGCGAGCACTTTGGAGATAGTGATCACAATTCTGTAGCATTCACTGTGGTAATGGAGAGGGATAGGTATGTGCAACAGGGCAAGGTTTACAATTGGGGGAAGGGTAGATATGATGCTGTCAGGCAGGAACTGAGGAGCATAAGTTGGGAGCATATGCTGGCAGGGAAGGGCACGGTCGAAATGTGGAACTTTTTCAAGGAGCAGATAGTAGGGGCCATTGATAAGCATGTCCCTGTCAGACAGGGAAGGGATGGTCATGTGAGGGAACCGTGGTTGACAAGAGAGGTTGAGAGTCTTGTTAGGAAGAAGAAGGATGCGTATATAAAGTTGAGGAAAAAGGGCACAGGCATAGCTCTGGAGGGATACAAGATGGCCAGGAAGGATCTGAAGAAAGGGATTAGGAGAGCTAAGAGAGGGCATGAAAAATGCTTGGCGGGTAGGATAAAAGAAAACCCCAAGGCCTTTTACGCGTATGTCAGAAATATGAGGATGACCAGGGGGACCATAGGTCCGGTCAAGGACAATAGCGGGAGACTGTGTGTTGAGCCGGAAGAGATAAGTGAGGTTTTGAATGAGTACTTCTCTTCGGTATTTACGAATGAGAAGGGGTGTATTACTGAAGAGGACGGTGTGAAACAGACTGGTAAGCTCGAGGAAGTGCTCGTTAGGAGGGAAGATGTGTTGGGGTTTTTGAATAACTTGAAGATAGACAAGTCTCCCGGGCCTGACGGGGTATATCCAAGGATGTTATGGGAAGCAAGGGATGAAATTGCAGAGCCGCTGGCAATGATCTTTTCATCTTCTCTGCTGACGGGGGTGGTACCAGGTGATTGGAGGGTGGCAAATGTTGTGCCCCTGTTCAAGAAAGGGAATAGGAACAACCCTGGGAATTACAGGCCAGTTAGTCTTACTTCGGTGGTAGGCAAGTTGATGGAAAAGGTGCTGAGGGATAGGATTTCTGAGCATCTGGAAAGACACTGCTTGATTCGGGACAGTCAGCACGGTTTTGTGAGGGGTAGGTCTTGCCTCACAAGCCTGATTGAATTCTTTGAGCAGGTGACCAAGCAAGTGGATGAGGGTAAACCAGTGGATGTGGTGTACATGGATTTTAGTAAGGCATTTGATAAGGTCCCCCATGGTAGACTTATGGAGAAAGTCAGGAGGCATGGGATAGTGGGGAATGTGGCCAGTTGGATTAAGAATTGGCTAACTGATAGAAGGCAGAGAGTGGTCTTAGATGGTAAATACTCAGCCTGGAGCCCAGTTACCAGTGGCGTGCCGCAGGGATCAGTTCTGGGTCCTCTCCTGTTTGTGATTTTTATTAACGACTTGGATGAGGAAGTCGAAGGGTGGGTCAGTAAATTTGCAGATGATACAAAGGTTGGTGGAGTTGTGGATACCGAGGAGGGCTATTGTCGTCTGCAGGGGGACTTGGATAGGTTGCAGTGCTGGGCTGAAAAGTGGCAGATGGAGTTTAACCCTGAAAAGTGTGAGGTCGTCCATTTTGGAAGGACAAACATGAATGCAAAATACTGGGTTAACGGTAGGGTTCTTGGGCATGTGGAGGAGCAGAGAGACCTTGGGGTCTATGTGCATAGATCATTGAAAGTTGCAACTCAAGTGGATAGGGCTGTGAAGAAGGCATATGGGGTGTTAGCGTTCATTAGCAGAGGGATTGAATTTAAGAGCCGTGAGGTGATGATGCAGCTGTACAGGACCTTGGTAAGGCCTCATTTGGAGTACTGTGTGCAGTTCTGGTCGCCTCATTTTAGGAAGGATGTGGAAGCCTTGGAGAGGGTGCAGAGGAGATTTACCAGGATGTTGCCTGGAATGGAGAATAAGTCTTACGAGGAAAGGCTGAACATTCTAGGCCTCTTCTCATTAGAAAGGAGAAGGATGAGGGGTGACATGATAGAGGTTTATAAGATGATCAGGGGAATAGATAGGGTAGACAGTCAGAAACTTTTTCCCCGGGTGGAGCAAAGCGTTACAAGGGGTCATAAATTTAAGGTGAAGGGTGGGAGATATAAGGGGGATGTCAGGGGAAGGTTCTTTACCCAGAGAGTGGTCGAGGCATGGAATGCCTTGCCCGGGGAAGTTGTTGAGTCAGAAACTTTAGGGACTTTCAAAAGGCTTTTGGATAGGTATATGGATAAAGGAGAATGATGGGGTATAGATTAAATTGTCCTTGACAGAGGACAAAGGATCGGCACAACATTGTGGGCCGAAGGGCCTGTTCTGTGCTGTATGTTCTATGTTCTATGTAAGTCTGGGAGAGTGAAACCAATTGTCCTTTAGGCGTTACAACCTTGCATCTTGCTTTTTAAAGAGTCTTTGATCTGGGTTCCTCGTTTTCATGACAACCAAGATCCCTGGCTTGTCTCTGGCCAGCATTGGTGTGAAGTCTTGTGTCTCCTCCAAATATCCATTTTATGCCACATTAAAGCTCACAGTTTTTAAAACATAACCATTTTACAAAGTCCAGCATTCATGACAACACAGATTGTAGCAATTCAAGAAGGCAGCTCATCGCCACCTTCTTGAGGGCAATTATGGATGGCCAATAAATGCTGGCCCAGCCAGCGACGGCCACGTCTCGTGAATTAATCCAATAAACTACTAAAGTGTCTGACCTTTGTTTGGAGTCTCTCAACAGAGATTCAGTGTTACAATTGCATATCTGCACCTTGTACGGTGGTGCAGAATATTGGGCACAATTGTTGAGGTTGGTTTTAAACACAGGCTATGTTATTCCTGTGCATTATCTTACTAATGGAATGAGAGAACGGTCTGCTGCTTGCCTCTCGTTCACTTGTAGCCTTTGGCAGTCTTGCCTCTGGCACACCACTTACAGACACCTGGCAGTGGGATGCTGATGGTCAGTACTGTTCCCTTTCCATTGCGTGCTCTCCAGCTAAAGTTAGGTTAAGATTATTGGGAGGCAAACCTGTATTGGCAATTATAGAGCAAATTTAAATGTGCTATTGAAATAGAGCCATTTAATTAAACAATGAATCCCATAATTTTAATTTCTCTTCCTGTGGGAAAATGCCTGGCCACTAGTTAGCAAATACCCACTGTTACATGATTGAAATCAAGAATTAAGTGAGTGGAGAATCATAGGTGCAAACTTACATTCCATTACCCCATGACACAGCATGTTGCAGTGTTCCCAAGTGAAGCAAGGTACCTGTTGGGATTATGGCCCTGGACTAAAAGTTAATGGCTAGCACAATTCCAGTGTCTGGCTGTCCATGTTCACCTCCCCTGTGATCTCTGTTGCTGCTATAGCTGATGTGTACTGGGAATTCCGACAGCAGGTATCCCCATCACAGGCTGGTCTGTAAAGGAGCAGAAGGCTCTGAAGTAATTGCTCAGTTTCATCACATGCTGGCTGATGTTGAAAATTGCATTTTGCTCTAAAGTATAGCAGGTGAGCGGCTTTCTGCGGGGAGAGGCAACAAATATAGCAACTGTTCCTCCAGCCAAGTGTTGTATGTTTGGTTAGTCTGCTCCCACCTTTGTATATTTGGTTAGTCTAGCTTTGACGGATTACTGAATCTTCTGTAATTTCAAAATTAACTCTTTTATTACATTTTAACTATATACAGATTTTTATAGGTCTGTATGACTCCCCTGAAGGCTTCTCCCGCCAGTCTCTCTCACATGTGATCTGTTACATCACCGTGGTGGGAGGTATTCTTCACAGCGTCTGAAACATTAACCCTTTCAAACCCTTATACTATATCTCTCCCCCAAGTCTTTATCCATATATATATATTTATATTTACATTTTTTACTTTTACATACTTCCCCATCTCCCCCCAAGTCTCTGACATCACAGATTCAATCTGTCAAGAGGATTCACAACTCTCCCGGATCATGTTGTCAGACTCGGAAGATCAGTAGTCCTTCTTGATTTTCACGGCTTCCATTGAGGTTTGTAGTATCTGGTGCTTTCTGAATTTCAGGTTGAATATCTGGTTCGTGCAAATGTATGACAGATTGACGTCTTTGATGAATAGGAATAAGATTTCTCCTGTTTCTTCTTATAGTACCATCTGAAATATGTATTAAATAAGATCTCTGTTGATTCTCATCCCTCTGGATGATTACTCCTTCTCTGCCTTGGTCTCATACCCATATCTTTTCTCCTCCAGTCAACTTAGGTAGGTTCCTGGTACGATATTTCCTATTATAATTATAAACTTGTTGCTTCAGGGTAAGACCTTTCTGTATCTTGAACTCTCTGAGAATCCTGGACTTCTAGCCCTGGAAATGATTTTTTGGGTAGGATGGGAAGTTGTGTTTTAAGTTTCCTTCCCATCAGTAGTTCTGATGGTGCTAATCCACGTAGCAATGGAGTAGATCTATAGTTTAGGAGTGCTGTTTGAAAATCTTCATTCATCTTTAACAGTGCTTTAATAGTTCTGACTCCTCTTTCAGCTTCTCCATTAGATTGTGGATATCAAAGAGAACTTTAAGATGTACAAATCCACAGTTTTTCGCAAAGTGCGTGAATTAGTCGTTCGCAAATTGTGGTCCATTATCGGAAACTATCTAGCCAGGTATACCATGTGTTGCAAAGATCTCCTGTCACACTCGAACGACTGTCTCAGTTGTCGCTGTGTGCAAATGTTTGACCTCAATCCACCTTGAAAAATAGTCAATGATAATCAGGTTCAATGAAGAGTGCAGGAGTGCATGCCAGGAGCAGCACCAGGCATAACTAATGAGGTGTCAGCCTGGTGAAGCTACAACACAGGACTACTTGCATGACAAACAGCAGAAGCAGCATGCGATAGACACGTCTAAGTAATCCAACAACTAACGGATCAGATCTAAGCTCTGCAGTCCTGCCACATCCAGTCGTGAATGGTGGTGGACAATTAAACAACTGACAGGAGGAGGAGGCTGCACAAATATTCCCATCCTCAATGATGGGGGAGCCCAGCATATCAGTGCAAAAGACAAGACTGAAGCATTTGCAACAATCTTCAGCCAGAAGTGCTGAGTAGATGATCCATCTCGACCTCCTCCTGAGGTGCCCAGCGTCATAGATGACATTCTTCAGTCAATCCGATTCACTCCACGTGATATCGAGAAACGGCTGAAGACACTGGATACTGCAAAAGCTATGGGCCCTGACAACGTTCCGGCAATCGTACTGCATTGTGCTGTGCCCCTAGCCAAGCTGTTGCAGTGCAACTAAACACTGGCATCTACCTGACAATGTGGCAAATTACCCATATAATGCTCAGCCCACGAAAAGCAGGACAAATGATGTGATTGCACTGGAGAGGGTGCAGAGGAGATTCACCAGGATGTTGCCTGGGCTGGAGCATTTCAGCTATGAAGAGAGACTGAAAAGGCTAGGGTTGTTTTCCTTGGAGCAGAGAGGGGGCACATGATTGAGGTGTACAAGATTATGAGGGGCATTGATAGGTTAGATAGGAAGAAACTTTTTCCCTTATCGGAGGGGTCAAGAACCAGGGGGCATAGATTTAGGGTAAGGGGCAGGAGGTTTAGGGGGATTTGAGGAAAAAGTTTTTCACCCAGAGGGTGGTTGGAATCTGGAACACACTGCCTGAAGAGGTGGTAGAGGCAGGAACCCTCAACATTTAAGAAGTATTTAGATGAGCACTTGAAACGCCATAGTATACAGGGCTACGGGCCAAGTGCAGGAATATGGGATTAGAATAGTTGGGTGCTGGATTGGCCGGCACAGACAAGATGGGCCAAAGGGCCTGTTTCTGTGCTGTATAACTCTATAACTCTAAATCAAACCCAGCCAATTACCGCCCCATCAATCCACTCTCGATCATCCGCAAGGTGTATGAAGGGGTCATCGACAGTGCTATCAAGCGGCACTTACACAGCAATAACCTGCTGGTTGATGCGTAGTTTGCATTCCACCTGGGCCACTCAGCTCCTGACCTCATTAAAGCCTTGGTCCAAACATGGAAAAAAGAGCTGAACTCCAGAGGTGAGGTGAGAGTGATTGCCCTTGACATCAAGGCAGCATTTGACCAAGTATGGCATCAAGGAGCCCTAGCAAAACTGGAGTCAATGGGAATCGGGCAGCCATAAATAATGTGTCTGAGAGCAGATCAGAGACTGGGAATTCTGCAGCGAGTATCTCATCTCCTGACTCCCCAAAGTCTGTCCACCATCTACAAGTCAGGAGTGTGATGTAATACTCGCCACTTGCCTGGATGGGTGCAGCTCAAGAACAACACTCAAGAAGCTCGACACCATCTAGGACAAAGCAACCCGCTTGATTGGCACTCCATGCACCACTGACACACATTGGCAGCAGTGTGTACCATCTACAAGATGCATTGCAGCAACTCACCAAGGCTTCTTCAACAGCACCTTCCAAACCCACAACCTCTCCCACCTAAAAGGACAAGGACAGCAGATGCATGGGAACACCACCACCTGCAAGTTCATCTCCAAGCCCCACACCGTCCTGACTTGGAACTATATCGCCATTCCTTCACTGCCGCTGGGTCAAAATCCTGGCACCCCCTTTCCTAAAAGCACTCTGGGTGTACCTATCTTACATGGACTGCAGCGGTTCAAGAAGGCGGCTCACCACCACCTTCTCGAGGGCAATTAGGGATGGGAATAAATGCTGTCATAGCCAGCGATGCTCACATCCTGTGAAAAAATATTTTAAAAGTCCCCTGATTTTTGTGGTTATATATTAATAATTTGGACGTAAATGTAGGTGGAATGATCAAGATTTTGCAGATGTCTCAGAAATTGGCCGTGTGGTTGATAGCGAGGAGGATAGCTGTAGGCTGCAGGAAGATATCAGTGGACTGGTCAGATGGGCAGAAAAGTGGCAAATGGAATTTAACCCAGAGAAGTGTGAGGTGATGCATTTGGGGAGGTCAAACAAGGCAAAGGAATACACAATAATTGAGATGATACTGAGAGCAGTAGAGGAAGTGAGGGACCTTGGAGTGAATGTCCACAGATCCCCGAAGGTAGCAGGACAGGTCGATAAGGTGGTTAAGAAGGCATATGGAATCTTTTCCTTTATTAGCTGAGGTTTAGAATATAAGAGCAGGGAGGTTATGCTGGAACTGTATAACTCATTGGTTAGGCCACAACTTGAGTACTGTGTCCAGTTCTGGTCACCTCATTACAGAAAGGATGTAATTGCACTAGAGAGGGTACAGAGGAGATTTATGAGGATGTTGCCAGGACTGCAGAATTGCAGCTATGAGGAATGATTGGATAGGCTGGGGTTGTTCTCTTTGGAACAGAGAAGGCTGAGCGGGGATTTGATTGAGATGTACATAATTGTGAGGGGCCTGGATAGAGTGGATGGGAAGGGCCTATTTACCTTCGCAGAAAGGTCAGTGACTAGGGGGCATAGATTTAAAGTGATTGGTAGAAGGATTAGAGGGGAGATGAGGAAAATTTGTTTCACCCAGGGAGTAGTGGGGGTCTGAAACTCACTGCCTGAAAGGGTGGTAGAGACAGGAAACCTCATCTCATTTAAAAGGTGCCTGGATGTGCACCTGAAGTGGCATAACCTGCAGGGCCAAGGACCAAATGCTGGCAAGTGGGATTAGGCTGGCTGGCTCTTTTTTTTCAGCTGACGCAAACATGATGGGCCAAGTGGCCTCTTTCTGTGCTGTAAACCTTCTATGATTCTATGAGCACTAATATGGTCATTCCTTCTCTGAACTTTACTCTCAAGTTTTAAGTAAACGGTCCTCCACTGCAAACCCGACATGTTGAAATCAAAATTCAGCACATTTGTCCAAATCTAAATCATTATTTCCCAGCACCTCAAAACTGGAACTCCTCAACTACTTCAGTGTTCCTGCAGTCCATGGGCTCCTAAAGTTCAAGTTTGGCATTATTTAACCACGACTACTTGATTTCTCTGATTTACTCTTGCTCTTGTTAACCTTGGTGCTATTGCTAGGACTCTAGTTCCTCAGCTAAGTTGATTGATAAAATGTTGAGCACAAGTTCACAACCACCTCCTCCTCCACCAATCTACAGCATCATACTCTTATTTTAAATTAAAATGGTATTCTTTTGCCTTTGCCAAATTACCAGTCTCAAAATTGGGAGGCTGGGAGAAGGGGAAGAAGAAAGACATTCAACTTTCTTCCAAGCCTTTCCCAATGCTGCTCTTCAGCGGGCCACTTGGACAGGAGTGGAATGAAATGCCTGTTGTAAGACAGTCTCCTAGCCAAAACCTTTACATAGCTCACTAGTAACTGGGAACTGAGTTTCCACAAGTTGCACGTGTAACTGCATGTTGCACCAATTGGTTTGTCCAGCTCAGTTTGAGCAGGTAGTGTAGTTCCCCTATTACTAATCCTGGGAGACTCGCACAATATTTTAAACTGTAAGCCAGAGACCTGAATTATTGTTTTTGAAAAATGTCAGTTCAGCACTCATGCAGAATGAAACAGGAAGGTGCCTTGTTTTTGACTCAGCTGATCTTTGAGAGTTGGATTAAATATTATATAGTTGGTTTCAGTGCCATGGGATAGGGAAGGATATAAGCAGCCAGGGATTGACCACCATCCACTAAGCCCTGCTAGGTAAAATTACAGAGAGTAGCTGGCACCTGTGCAGATGTACCCTGCCATGAGTTGGTAGGGTCAAGGAAAAAAGGAAAGAATATTCAGGTGGGGTTCAAAGAGGAATTAACAATGGAAATCCTCTGTGCAAGCACATTCAGTGTAATCTGTCTGTGTACATGTGGATCTCCCCTTAAGGTCTGATTTTTTTTTTTAGGAATCGCCTCCATTCTGTTTTTTCAATTGATTGTGGTTATTTTTTAATGCTTAAGACTATGCAAAGTATTAATGTTTCAAGATGTGATGTTGATGGAAAAGAGCCTTGCTTATGGAACAGCTGGAAGGCGTAAATTATTCAGTGTTATATATCTAAAATGCGATGCAGCATATAAAGGCTTCATTTCCAAAAAAAATCTGAGTGTTTCTCATTGTTTTCAGATTGAATCTATTTGTTTTAGCTCTGGAATCATGAACTTTAATCACTGGTGGGTTGATATAACCTCCAGTCTGCTCTGTGCATAGTGTGTATGACACCATTTTGTGAGGCATTAAGGAACATAATTTGTATAATGACAAATGGTGTTTTCGCAAAACCTGAACTATAATGGATTCTTTATGTTGACCCATTTGGTTTAACTTAAAACCAGAGATAGAATGGATTACCTGTCAATACAGTAGAGATGGATTGTGCCAGCAACTTTAAAAGGGAGCTGCATACTTTTTTGTGACTGGATGTAAGAGAGGATGGTGTTTTTTAACCTCGGGACTGAATAGATGACCACAGTGGTCTTTTTCTGTCCTGTATTTTTTTCCTTTTGAATTGCTCTTTTGATTTGCTGCATATTTGATTTTTTTATTTTGGAAGTTTTGATATTTTGTCCTTGACTGGTGATTTCCTCCACATATATCTCATTTTCTGAAGGCAGGAATCTTTCTGCAACACCTCACCTGGATGGCCATTCTGCATGTGATTCTGACCAGTTAATGTTGGCTGGCCAATCAGCAATGTGTACTATGACAATCCAAAATAATCTTGCCCGGGGAGTCAGTGGATGATAAATATAAAGCTTGGGCAGATTAATTTCAGTTTTCTTGCCAACCTGGAGTCACAGAGATCAATGCTGATAGTGAGCCCAGACAGAAATTGACTTAACTCAGCAAAGGGACCTCGTAGTTTGGTGCCACATTCGCTGCATTAACTTACTGGGCCATTCGGGTTCTGCATCTTTGAAGCTTAATATCTTTTTCCTGTTGCTGGAGAAGGGGAAAAGAGAGGACGGGGAGTCTTACTGTATTTTCAGTAGGTTATATGCCGTTGACTGCAATATCATAAAAATCCCTGCACTTGCAACCGGAACAACAACAACGTGCATTTATATAGCACCTTTAATACATGGAAACTTTATCAGACAAAATTTAATAACAAGCCACATTGGGACAAATGACTGAAAAATTGACCAAAGAAATAGGATTTAAGGATCATCTTAAAGGAGAAGAGATGGCTCGAAAGGTTTAGGGATGGAATTCCAGAGTTTGAGGCCTCGGCAGCAGAAGTCACGACAGCCGTTGGTAGATGAAAATCGGAGATGCACAAGAGGCCAGAATTGAATAAGTGCAGAGATCTTGGAGGGTTAAAGGGCTGGAGGAAGCTACAGAAATGGGGAGAGTTGAGGCCATGGAGGAATTTGAAAACAAGGATAGAATTTTATGCATTTTATAATGCTGTAGGTCAGCAAGCACAGGAGTGATGGGTGAATGGGATTTGGTGCAAGGTAGGATATGGGCAGCAGAGTTATGATGAGCTCAAAATTGCAGAGGGTGCAAGGTGGAAGACTGGCCAGGAGAGCATTGGAATAGTCAAGTCTGGAGGTAACAAAAGCATGAATGAGGCTTTCAGCAGCCGATGAGCTGAGGCAGGGTCAGAGATGAGCAATGTAACATGAGATGTATCCTCAGAACTTGAATTCCATCCCACAATTTCAAGGGGGAATAACTAATTCTGTATGGTTACATATGCTTTATTGATTTCGGGGTCAATTTTGTGCCAGTTTAAATTCAGGAATTTTCTTCAAAAAAGCATAGCAAGGAAATAGCACAAACAAATTAGACATTTGTACAGGAAAGGCACGGGGGTGAGTTTCTTTTATTCATTTCATGGGATATGGGCATCGCTGGCCAAGCCATCATTTGTTGCCCATCCCTAACAAGGGGAGATGGCCGAATAATTATTGGATAGTTTTTGAAGGTGGGGAGAAAAGATGGCAAGGCAAAGGATTGTATGAGGAGAATTCCACACGACAATGATGTTGTGACTGTAGATTCTGCCACCAATGATGGTCACTTCAGTTCCACACTCTTGATATTTGCCACCCGGTGCGAAGGGGAGGTCAGGTAAGTCAGAGGACTTCCTTGTGGGTCCACTTCTGAGCCTGGCCAAGGTGGCCATCTGCAGGTCCAGGTTAAAAGGGGCCAGTAGGGGTGGTTTTTTCTATGGCTACTTCTGCCCTGGGTGGCCATGGAGAAGGAGCACACAGTGCCAGCTGGAACAGTTAAGGCCTTCCAGGACCAGTGGGCACTGTAGAATATTATGACTCTATTTATTGTTCCATTTTTCTTTTGATTTGGGTGTTTGTTGTTAAAAAGGGCACTTTTGTTCGATCCTTTGGGGCAACCCAGTGTCTTCTTATTGTTCCAATTAAAACAGTAAAGGGATAAACCGAAAGTAGACCAGAGTGGAACGAGCATACCTGGGACGCAGGATGGAGAAGTTTATGTAGATAAGGAAGAATGAGACAATAGCGGGATTTGAAAGTGATGTGCTGATGGGAAGGGAACCAATCTCTGTCTGAACAGCATGCTAACGCTTAAGACTTAAGGCTCAGACAAGAATATTGGTGACTTGGTGTTACGAACAGGTAGTTATTTTATTTTATTTATTTATTTAGAGATACAGCACTGAAACAGGCCCTTCGGCCCACCAAGTCTGTGCCGACCAAGAACCACCAGTTAATTTAAAAGAAAACAATTTCTCTGTCTTTTCCACAACCTGTCTGTAAGCAGATTGTGATTGAATTTTCCCCCTTGAACCCTGACTTGTAAAGGATCATAACAACACTGCTGTTAAAGTTTAAACAAAGAAGTAGGGTTTATTAACATACACTTTTAAACTCGGGAGGGGGTTACCTTCACAACGCATGCTCACAAACCTATAAGAAAGGCATCAAAAGGGTCAAGACATTTACAAGATGGAAAATAGCTTAACTGCAAACTAACCGGGGTTTCAGTTGGAAAAAAAAAGTCCTTTTTTTATAATTAACAAATAGTCAAAAACTGGAGTGAACTGACTGGAAATGCCGAGTGGGGATAGGAGTTGTTTAAACCTCTTCTCTTACACTTTCCTCTGTTTGCACTTTTGAAGATAAGTTGAGGTAGCATGGTGTCTGATGTCACCCTTTTTGACGAAGAGAAAACTGGCAGAGAGCATATTTTCTTGCTGTTTTGCAGCCTGTGGCTTCTTTTCTTCTTGCAGGAAGGCTTCAGAGAAGTGAGATGCAGCTTCAAGGCAGCTGTGTTTTTGAATGAGCTGTTCCCTCAACTGATACTGTTTCAAATCCAGGCAGGCTGAAAAGGGTGTTTTCTAGCTCATGTGACCAGACCCCTTCAAATAGATGTCCCCTCAACAAGTGGAACAAGTAAAACAACTTAACATGCTGTCTATAATGGCAGTTGACAATAACACCCTAGTGCACAAAAATACAATGTACAGTTGATTCTCATCGGTTCATGATACCTTTCCCCCTCGGAGAAAAAAAATGAGTTCTACTTCATTTCTTTTTCTTGACATGTTTTTCATTAAAAAGGAAAGAAATAAGTAAAGAGGTATTCATGCATCCTCTCATTCACACTTAGAGGTTATATAAATGGGGTTATCTGATGCAACCTCAGTTCCCAGCCGTATCCTAAAGGGATTACACACAGGACAATGCGTCAGCAATGACATCGTTGCTTCCTGCATTGTGAGTGATTTTTAGATTAAATAGCTGCAGGAGCAAATTCCAGCGAAATAACCGGGCCTTGGTGGTTTTGAACTTCTCTAGGAATTTCAGAGGGTTGTGGTCCATTTTTTTTAATTGATGGAAAGTCCAAAACTGGAGTTAACTGACTGGAAATGCTGAGTGGGGTAGGAGTCATTTAAACCTCTTCTCTTACACTTTCTTCTGTTCGCACTTTCAAAGATATGTTGAGGCAGCTTAGTGTCTGATGTCACCCTTTTTGATGAAGAGAAAACTGGCAGAGAGCAAATTTTCTTGCTGTTTTGCAGTCTGTAGCTTCTGTTCTTTCTTGCAGGAACGCCTGAGAGAAGTGAGATGCAGCTTCAAGGCAGCTGTGTTTTTGAACAAGCCGTTCCCTCAACTGATACTATTTCAAATCTAGGCAGGCTGAAAAGGGTGTTTTCTAGGTCATGTGACTGGACCCCTTAAAATAGATGTCCCCTCAACCATTTTAACAAGTGGAACACAGAAGTAAAATAACTGAACATGTTATGTATAATGGCAGTTGACAGTAACACCCTAGTGCACAAAAATACAATTTACAGTTGGTTCTCATCTGTTCATGACGCTTGGACAATAGATTGGAGGGCAACTGGGAGAATCCTGCTCCAGAAAGGAGTTAAATCTTGGAACAGGGTAGGAAATAAGCTAATAAAGGAGATGCATAACATCCACTATTGCTGCATGGGTCTTTGGGGTTGTGCAATCTTCCCTTGGCGATTGGGTAGGATAAATGCCCATGATAGGGCAGATTGTACATGGCCTGTGGAAAGAGGAGTGCTTGCCAGGCCTCGTGTGTTTTCACATTCCCCACTGTGTTCTCTTGTCCTTATGCTCCATGTTGATGGATAAAGTTGTTGACCTGTAATCAAACTGGCAGTGAGGCATTGCAGTGGGGTGTTCACTCTTAGATTTTTTAAAACTATATTTTCTGCGACTTTTAGTCTAAGCAATGAGTTCTCTTTTTCCTCCCTTCTAATATTCTGAAGGTAACTGTTGCTGGAGTGTACCTCCAAAGGCACAGGTGGCTGTCCAGTAGCTTGCTCATTGACCATTATTCATGCAGGAGCCCAGACGATAAATGTTGACAAGCTTTTCAACTATAGGGACAACACAGCAGAACCTGATTTGGTCAGCTTTCATGCACATTCCATCTTGAGCAGCTGGATAGCAGCCTTTAGAGTGGGAACCCTAGTTAATTATCTCCCCTCCCAAGCACTGAGATAAGCTGTAGCTTCCCAACCACCACCCCAGCTAGTTAAACACAGACCAGGAATCAAATCTGGACACTCCTAGTTTGTAGTGCTTTGTGTCATGCTGGGTGATGTGCCTACACTGAATGATCAGGAGACACTTAAAACTGTGCACACCACCGTGATGTGTACTCACCTTGGATGCTAAACTATTTGGATCCAACAGGTATTTGAAGCGCCACTACTGGCAAGAAGGTGTAATTACACATGACAAGTTTACATTTCCATAATAAGTGAACACAGGAATATGTAATGGAAATATAAATATAGATCAGAATACAGTGTTCAAATAGGGGCTGAATGAGTCAAGGTTGTGAGTTCAAGTCCCACTCTAGAGACTTGAGTACATTATCCAGGCTGATACTCCCAGTGTAGTACTGAGGGAATGCTGCACTGTCAAAAGTGCCATCTTTGGATGAGACATTAAATCCAGGCGCTGTCTGTCCTCTCAGGTGGGCATAAAATATCCCACGGCAATATTCAAAGAGGAGCAATGGAGTTTTCCCCAGTGTCCTGGGCAATGTTTATCACTTAACCAACCTCATAAAAGGAGATTATCTGGTCGTTACCACATTGCTGTCGGTGGGAGCTTGCTGTGCTCAAATTGCGGATGTGTTTCTTACATTACAATAGTGACTGCAATTCAAAAGTACTTCATTGCTATAAAACGCTGTGGGACGTCTGGACTTTGTGATTGTTGCTATATAAATGTAGATTCTTTCTTTACATCATACAAACATACGATTTAGGAGCCGGAGTAGGCCACCTGGCCCTTTCGAGCCTGCTCCACCATTCAGTAAGTTCATGTCTGAACTAAGTACTCCACCTACCCTCAATAACCTTCCACCCCCTTGCTCATCAAGAATCTATCTACATCTGTCTTAAGAATATTCAAAGAGTCTGCTTCCACCGCCTTTTGAGGAAAAAAACTCCAAAGACTCACGACCCTCAGAGAAAAAATTTCTCTTCATCTCTATCTTAAATGGGCGACCCCTTATTTTTAAACAGTGACTCCTAGTTCTAGATTCTCCCACAAGGAGAAACATCCTTTCCACATCCACCCTGTCAAGACCACTTAGGATCTTATATGTTTCAATCAAGTCATCTCTTACTCTTCTAAATTCCAGCAGATACAAGCCTAGCCTGTCCAACCTTTCCTCATAAGACAGCCCGCCCATTCCAGGTATTAGTCTAGTAAACCTTCTCTGTACTCCCTCCAACTCATTTACATCCTTCTTTAAATAAGGAGACCAGTACTGTACACACTACTCCAAATGTGGTCTCACCAATGCCCTGTACAGCTGAAGCATAATCTCCCTACTTTTGTATTCAATTTTCCTCACGATAAATGATAACATTTTATTAGCTTTCCTAATTACATGCTGTACCTGCATACTAACTTTTTGCGATTCATGCACTAGGACACCCAGATCCCTCTGCATCTCACAGCTCCGCAATCTCTCACCATTTAGATAATATGCTTTTTTATTCTTCCTGCCAAAGTGGGCAATTTCCCACTTTCCCACATTATACTCCATTTGTCAGGTCTTTGCCCATTCACTTAACCTATCCATATCCCTTTGTAGCCCCCTTATGTCATCTTCACAAGTTACTTTACTACTTATCTTTGTGTCATCAGCAAATTTAACAACCATATCGGACATCTGTGCGATATGGTAGAATTATCCCCGCCCTCTATTCCTCCTTCACCTGTAGGTTACAGTTGATCTCAATTTCCCTATGTGCAACAGACTAGCATATGTAACATAATCATCATGGGTAAGTAACCTTTGAAACTGAGAAGTGTATTCTGATGTGACAAAAGAGCGTCAGATCTAGCTTTACTGGCCAGATAAACAGAAAAACTGAGACTGCTGGAAGTTTGATATGTAACAAAATGCTGGAAATACACAATTGGTCTGAGAAGTCAGCAGTCTCAGCTTTTTCATCTTGGCTGCAGATTCTATAGAATCTGAATTGAGTAACATAATATGCCCAATTTAAGATCTATCTGAGGTGGAAATACTTGATACAATCTCATTTCTTTCTGATGTGGAGCCAGTGGTTCTCCACTCTGCCCAATCAAAACTGGCATTTAGAAAGCCAGTGACTGAACTTTGTGTTTTCTGTTAACACCTGACTGCTGAATCTGCATTTCCAGTAATTAAAATGGTTAAGAGCACAAAAAGTCTCTCTCCCCCCCACCCCCACCCCCCCCCCCCCCCCCCCCCGCCAACCACCAAGCTTGCTACAGTTTTCTAGACCCTAGACCTTGTTTAATTTAGGATGCACGCAGTCGCATGCCAAATATAGCCTTGTGTAGCTTTTGTGTCTTTTAAATTCAGTGCAGAAGCAGGTGGAGACTGCCCTTTGATCATTTCTATACAGGCTGATTGTTTGCCTGTCGCCCAGTCAGGTGTCCATTTAATTCTTTTGAAAATTTTAGAGTGAAAACCTTAAAGAGGCTTGTGTGACTGCTTCTGATGATCTTGGACGTTTTCAGATATGTTGCTTTTATTCTTTCTCCATGTAAGGAGATAGTTTTAACAATGCTTAACAAAAATGTAAACAATTAAAGGCAATTACCTTGAAAGCTGTGACCTGGTTCCTTTCATTTGAACAAAAACAAAATTCTACAGATACTGGAACTGGGAAATAAAAACAGAAAATGCTCAAAATACTCAGCAGGTCAAAATATTATATTTCCAGCATCTTCTGTTTTTATTTCCTTTCATTCCTTCAGTAAGAAAGTTGAATGTCATTTTTTTTTCTTCTTCATACATTGTGTGGGACTCAATGCTAACCTCGTGTGCTCAAGTCTTGGAATGGGGCTGGAACCTACAACCTCTGACTCAGAGGCAAGAGCTCGATCACTGAGCCACGGCTGACATGTACTCCGAGAAAGGCCCATCAGCCTTATGCACTCAACCACATCCTACTGGTTTTGTCCAATCCTCAAAGTCTGCACCTTAGCAATGGATCCAAACCCAAGGCATAAAGCCATACTTCAATGCACTTAAGCTGAAGATCATCCTTGTTTCTCTCTGTACGTTCTCTAGAGTCAACATGCCTTTTTTAAAGTGGGGGGAACTAGAAAGGTTCCCAAGATGAGCACTCAGCAAAACCTTTTATAACACTATTATCATAGTCCTAATCTTGTACTGAACCGTCTGAGCCAGAAAACCCAGAGCCCTTTTTGCTTTGGCTGCAGCCGCCTGAACCTTTAGAAAAGAGTCAATGGCCCTCTCACCTCTTTGTCACTTTTGCTCTATACCTATTTATATTATACCTCAATTCCCAATGGTTATGGATATAAAACTTTCATTGGCTATCTTTGTGATTTTATTACACAACTACAGGTGCATTTCTTTCTCTTAGTTTGTGATCTATTACACACTCCTAAATATGTGCTGTTACTTCTGATGAACTCCATTTGGAGACAGTGTCTGCCTATTGTTTTCATCACTTGCAATATCTAGGATTGCCACCCCTCCAGGGTTGTCCTGAAGTCTCAGGAATTAAAGATTAATCTCCTGGATGCTGCTGTGAGCACCTTGGGAGAAAAATCATTGGGGCTTTGAAATATTTTTCTTGATGTTTTTTGAACACTTTCATTTATTAGTTATTGGGAGATGGGTAAAAGACAAGGCTGAAGCATTTGCAACAATCTTCAGCCAGAAGTGTCAAGTGGATGATCCATCTCGGTCTCCCCAACATCACAGACGCCAATCTCCAGCCAATTCGATTCACTCCATGTGATATCAAGAAACAGCTGAAGGCACTCGATACTGCAAAGGCTATGGGCCCTGACAACATTCCGGCAATAGTACTGAGGATTTGTGCTCCAGAACTAGCCACACCCCGAGCCAAGCTGTTCCAGTACAGCTACAACACTGGCATGTACCCGACAATGTGGAAAATTGCCCAGGTATGTCCTGTCCACAAAAAGCAGGACAAGTCCAACCTGGCCAATTACCGCCCCATCAGTCTACTCTCAGTCATCAGTAAAGTAATGGAAGGGGTCATGGGCAGTGCTATCAAGCAGCACTTAACAATAACCTGCTCAGTGTCGCTCAGTTTGGGCTCTGCCAGGGCAACTCAGCTCCTGACCTCATTACAGCCTTGGTCCAAATATGGACAGAAGAGCTGAACTCCAGAGGTGAGGTGAGAGTGACTGCCCTTGACATCTAGGCAGCATTTGGCCGAGTATGGCATCAAGGAACCCTAGCAAAACTGGAGTCAATGGGAATCGGGGAAAGCTCTTTGCTGGTTGGAGTCATGCCAAGCACAAAGGAAGATGGTTGTGGTTGTTGGAGGTCAAGCATCTGAGCTCCAGGACATCACTGCAGGAGTTCCTCAGGGTAGTGTCCTATGCCCAGCATCTTCAGCTGCTTCATCAATGACCTTCCTTCCATCATAAGGTCAGAAGTGGGGATGTTCACTGATGGTTGCTCAATGTTCAGCACCTCGGGAGTGTGATTGAATACTGTCCACTTGCCTGGATGGGTGCAGCTCCAACAACACTCAAGAAGCTCAACACCATCCAGGACAAAGCAGCCGCTTGATTGACACCCCATTCACCACCCTCAACATTCACTCCCTCCACCACTGTCGCACAGTGGCAGCAGTGTGTATCACATACAAGATGTACTGTAGCAACTGACCAAGGTTCCTTCGACAGCACCTTCCAAACCCACGACCTCTACCGCCTAGAAAGATAAGGGCAGCAGATGCATGGGAACACCACCACCTGCAAGTTCCCCTACAAGCCATACACCATCATGACTTGGAACTATATCGCCGTTCCTTCACTGTCGCTGGGTCAAAATCCTGGAACTCCCTTCCTAACAGCACTGCTGGTGTACCTACACCCCAAGGACTGCACTGGTTCAAGAAGGTGGCTCACCACCACCTTCTCAAGTGCAAATAGGGATGGGCAATAAATGCTGGCTTAGCCAGCGACGCCCACATCCCATGAATGCATTAAAAAAAAAGGCAATTTCAATGGGTGAGATGGTTGGAGACATCATTGCTCCCCTACTTTATTCCTTTCCTAAAAGAAATGGCAGCTTCATTCCTACCCCCTCAAACACCTACTGTTTCTACACTATCTTACTGAGGTATAGAAATTCAGACATCCTGAAACCTCAGTCATGTTTCTGTGAGAACTGTCAGCTCAGGGTTTTGAGTTCCAGCATGCAGCTGTATTTCTGACTATATGTTTCTGATACTTCTAGCGTTTGTATAGAGGCACTTAATAAAATCCCCTGATAATTTGGTACTATTATGTACCCTGATTCCATCCTTTGTGGTCGACCCAAGTGAATAGATGAGTGACTGCACACATTGTTTAACTTGACACACACTGTTATTTTGTGGCATTTTGTCTCCTTGGACTCATCAGTTTTATCGTTTCAGCATTGGCAGTGAAAGGTTTCACATGTAATTTCATTGTGCAGTCGTTCAGGGATCCCTGTAAGTTCTAATCCACCTTAATTACTTGAGTACCAAAGCCAAGTAGAAGCTTTTCAAATTTGCTGGTGAAGAAAGAGAACAGCAGAAAGGGACCAGGGAGCAATAGTAAACAATAGTGACAAGATGGCAAAGGAATTAGGAAAACTGACAGAATAATGCGGCAACATACCCAGAAAATCACAGCACACATTAAAGCTTTACAATGCGATCGTTAGATTGCACTTGGAGTATTGTCTCCATTCTGCTCAGCACACCACTAACATACTTTAATGAAGCTGTCTCGCTCCACGCGCACATTTGTCTATCTGTCTACCTGTTATTTAGTTGCCTCTGCTGTTCCATTCTGGCCCTTTAAGTTTCCTTACTGAATTTTAGCATTTTTTTCATAAAAATACATTTTATTTGTCACAAAACTGAAGGGCTGTTCAAATCATTATTTAACTCAATTTTTTTTCCTCTGAGCAATGACACGAGGATGAATTAGTTCAGTTCTTTGCTTACACATCCTATTCTGTAGATTGAGATAATATAGGGCTGAGGGGCTGTAGCTACTTCAGGATTTTCTAGGTGGTATTTTGAGATGTGACTTTGGATATCCCTTCTCTGATCCTACCTACGTTTCAGCAATATCAGTGATCGGGGAGGGAGGAGAGATGTTACTCAATGGGATCAGGAAGTTTAATAGGTTCTGCGTTTTGATAACTAGTTAAAGGCAGTTGAACAAGATATCAATTTCTTTTGACATCTTGTTTTCTTTGTGCTCTATTTTCAGACGTGTGACGGATGTAAAGAAGCTGGTGAAACAAGAGCATGGCTATGAGCAACGGGAATAGTGACTTCATGGTTCAGAGCAATGGCAGTGTCTCGTCAAATGCTAACGGTAACAGCATCCCTGCAGCCTGCGATGGAGACCACCTTTCCCAGCAGCTGTCAGCCAAGGAGACCTCCAGGGCAAAAGTGAGTCAGAACAGTGGTATTCTCCCAAATGGCACTGTTAAGCCACCATCCCTCTTCCCAGACAGCATGATAAATAACCAAAGACCTGTGCCATTGCTGCCACAATGTTGCCACCATTGTCTATATCATCATCCTTTGTGTTGTCACAATAACCAACCAGATTGCCATTCTTTGGGAAATACCACCATCACCTCTCCATTGACTCCTTCTTGTCTGCAAGCTGGCTCCGACTATCCAACATCTGTGTGCCAAAACAATTCCCCTATCCATCCAGCCAGCTGCTTCCTCCAGCCCGCCTCATCTCTCATCGATCACGCTTCCCTTTGTCTTCATCATCGGTGGCCTGACCATTTCCAGCATCAGTCTGTGCAACAGCCACACGTCCCCAACATCAGGTACGCTTCATCAAGGCAAACTTTCAGGTGTGTAATGAGTATATGTTTTTCCTGTTGGTAGTCCCAAACACAGTTACTGGAGATGGAGGAAAAATTAATATTCGGTCCATTGAATGAAATAATCTGTGAGCTCTGTCTTCAAAAATATGTGGCTGGAGCCATGTTTAATGTGTCTGTCTGGATCCTGGGTGCATTTTGCCTGTGGTATGCTTTCCTTATATGGAAGAGGTACTACAGCGAGCAGCTGCGTGTGGCTCAGTATGAGTATTTGCAATGAGGTGTGATTTGACTTTTTTCTCTTTTGTACAATGTCCACCCAGCTGCGAGATTGTAAATGTTATTCTTTCAAACTTGGGCTTTATTTGGAAAGAATATTTTGATGTGTATAATATATCAGTACAGTACACATCAGTGGTTAAAAATACTGGCGGTGGGAGTCATGAATTAAAAGCATTAACAGGATTCCTAGCCTCTGACCTGCTCTTGTAGCCGTGGTATTTATATGGCTACTCCAGTTCAGTTTCTGGTCAATGGTAGCCCCTAGGATGTTGATAGTGGGGGATTCAGCAATCGTAATGCCGTTGAATGTCAAGGGAAGATGGTTAGATTCTCTCTTGTTGGAGAAGGTCATTGCCTGGCACTTGTGTGGCGCGAATGTCACTTGCCACTTATCAGGCCAAGCCTGGATATTGTCCAGGTTTTGCTGCATTTCTACACGGACTGCTTCAGTATCTGAGGAGTCACAAATGGTAGGAACTCCTGCAGTGATATCCTGGAGCTGAGATGATTGACCTCCAACAACCACAACCATCTTCCTTTGCGCTAGGTATGACTCCAGCCAGCAGAGGGTTTTCCCCCTGATTCCCATTGACCTCAGTTTTGCTAGGGCTCCTTGATGCCATACTCGGTCAAATGCTGCCTTGATGTCGAGGGCAGTCACTCTCACCTCACCTCCTGAGTTCAGCTCTTTTGTCCATGTTTGGACCAAGGCTGTAATGAGGTCAGGAGCTGGGTGGCCCTGGCGGAACCCAAACTGAGCGTCACTGAGCAGTTTATTGCTAAGCAAGTGCTGCTTGATGGCACTGTTGATGACACCTTCCATCACTTTACTGATGATTGAGAGTAGGCTGATGGGGCGGTAATTGGCCGGGTTGGACATGTCCTGCTTTTTGTGTACAGGACAAACCTGGGCAATTTTCCACATTGCAGGGTAGATGCCAGTGTTGTAGCTGTACTGGAATAGCTTGGCTAGGGGCGCGGCAAGTTCTGGAGCACAGGTCTTCAGTACTATTGCTGGAATATTGTCAGGGCCCATAGCTTTTGCAGTATCCAGTGCCTACAGTCGTTTCTTGATATCACGCGGAGTGAATCGAATTGGCTGAAGTCTGGCATCTGTTATGCTGGGGACTTCAGGAGGAGGCCGAGATGGATCATCAACTCAGCACTTCTGGCTAAAGATTGTTGCAAATGCTTCAGTCTTATCTTTCACACTGATGTGCTGGGCTCCCCCAAAATTGAGGATGGGGATATTTGTGGAGCCACCTCCTCCAGTTAGTTGTTTAATTGACCACCACCATTCACGGCTGGATATGGCAGGACTGCAGATCCTTTGGTTATGGGATCGTTTAGCTCTGTCCATCGCATGCTGCTTACGCAGTTTGGCACGCAGGTAGTCCTGTCTTGTAGCTTCACCAGGTTGACACCTCATTTTGAGGTATGCCTGGTGCTGCTCCTGGCATGCCCTCCTGCACTCTTCATTGAACCAGGGTTGGTCTCCTGGCTTGATGATAATGGCAGAGTGGGGGATATGCCGGGCCATGAGGTTACAGATTGTGGTTGAGTACAATTCTGCTTCTGCTGATGGCCCACAGCGCCTCATGGATGCCCAGTTTTGCATTGCTAGATCTGTTCGAAATCTATCCCATTTAGCACGATGATAGTGCCACACAACACGACGGACAGTATCCTCAATGTGAAGGCGGGACTTTGTCTTCACAAGGACTGTGCGGTGGTCACTCCTACCAATACAGTCATGGACAGAAGCATCTGCAGCAGGAAGATTGGTGAGGACGAGGTCAACTTTGGCACAAGCCCCCAGATGTTAGTAAGGAGGACTTTGCAGGGTCGACAGGGCTGGGTTTGCCATTGTCGTTTCTGGTGCCTAGGTCGATGTCGGGTGGTCCGTCCGGTTTCATTCCTTTTTATTGACTTTGTAGCGGTTAGGTACAACTGAGTGGTTTGCTAGGCCATTTCAGAGGGCACGTAAGAGTTAACTACATTGCTGTGGGTCTGGAGTCACATGTAGGCCAGACCAGGTAAGGACAGCAGATTTCCTTCCCTAAAGGACATTCGTGAACCAGATGGGTTTTTACAACAATCGACAATGGTTTCATGGCCATCATTAGACTAGCTTTTAATTCCAGATTTATTAATTAAATTCAAATTCCACCTTCTGCTGTGGTGGAATTCGAACCCTTGTCCCCAGAGAAATACCCTGGGTCTCTGGGTTACTAGTCCAGTGATAATACCACGCCACCGCCTACCCTACAAGCCTACACAGGCTTGTCAGCAAAGTGGAAGCCCATGGAATAAAAGGGACAGTGGCAGAGTGGATACAAAGTTGGCTGAGTGACAGGAAACAGAGTAGTGGTGAACAGTTGTTTTTCGGACTGGAGGTGGTGTTACCCAGGGGTCAGTATGAGGACCTCTGCTTTTCTTGATATATATTAATGTCCTAGATGTGCAGTGCAGATGACACAAAACGTGGAAGCATTGTGAACTGTGAGGAAGATGGTGATAGATTTCAAGAGGACATTGACATGCTGGTGGAATGGGTGAACACATGGCAGATGAAATTTAATGCAGAGAAGTGTGAAATAATACATTTTGGTAGGAAGAATGAAGAGACAATAAAAAATAAAGGGCACAATTCTAAGGGGGTGCAGGAGCAAAGAGACCTGGGGGGATATGTGCACAAATCGTTGAAAGTGGCAGGGCAGGGTGAGAAAGTGGTTAAAAAGGCATTTGGGATCCTGGGCTTTACACATAGAGACATAGAGTACAAAAGCAAGCAAGTTATGCCAAACCTTTATAGAACACTGGTTCAGCTTCAACTGAAGTATTGTGTCCAAGGTGTGAAGGCTTTAGAGAGGGTGCAAAGAATGAGAACTTTTTATATTCTTTCATGGGATGTGAGCGTCATTGGCAAGGCCAGCATTTGTTGCCCATTCCTAATTGCCCTAGAGAAGGTGGTGGTGAGCTGCCTTCTTGAACCGCTGTAGTCCATGTGGTGTCGGTACACTCACAGTGCTGTTAGGAAGGGAGTTTCAGGTTTTTGACCCAGTGACACGAAGTAACAGCAATGCAGATCTAAGTCAGGATGATGTGTGACTTGGAGGGGAACTTGCAGATGGTGGTGTTCCCATGCGTGCGTCTGCTGCCCTTATCCATCTCGGTGGTAGAAGTCGCGGGTTTGGAAGGTGCTGTCGAAGGAAGCATGGCGAGGTGCTGCAATTCATCTTGTACACACTGCTGCCACTGAGAGCCGGTGGTGGAGGGAGTGAATGTTTAAGGTGGTGGATAAGGTGTCCATCAAGCGGGCTGCTTTGTCCTGGATGGTGTCGAGCTTCACGAGTATTGTTGGAGCTGTACTCATCCAGGCAAGTGGAAGAGTATCCCATCACACTCCTGACTTGTGCCTTGTAGATGGTGGACAGGCTTTGGGGAGTCAGGAGGTGATCTACTCTCTGCTGAATTCCCAGCCTGTGACCTGCTGTTGTAACTACAGTATTCATATGGCTGGTCCAGTTAAGTTTCTGGTCAGTGGTAACTTCCAGGATGTTGATGGTGGGGCATTCAGCGATGCTAATGTCCTTGAATGTCCAGGGGTGGTGGTTAGATTCTCTTTTGTTTGAGATGGTCATTGCCCACCACTTCTGTGGCGCGAATGTTACTTGCCAGTTATCAGCCCAAGACTGAATGCTGTCCAGGTCTTGCTGCATATGGGCATGGACTGCTTCAGTAACTGAGGAGTCATGAATGGTACTGAGCACTGTGCAACTGTCTGCAAACATCCCCACTTCTGACCTTATAATGGAGGGAAGGTCATTGATGAAGCAGCAGAAGATGGTTGGGCTTAGGACACTACCCTGAGGAACTCCTGCAATGATGTCCTGGAGCTCAGATGTTTGGCCTCCAACAATTACAACCATCTTCCTTTGTACTAGGTATGACTCCAACCAGCGGAGGGTTTTCCCCGATTCCCAATGACTTTAATTTTGCTAGGGCTTGCTGATGCCACACTCGGTCAAATGCTGCCTTGATGTCAAGGGCAGTCACTCTCACCCCACCTCTTGAATTCAGCTCTTTTGTCCGTATTTGAACCAAGTTTGTAATGAGGTCTGGAGCCGAGTGGCCCTGGCAGAACCCGAACTGAGCATCGGTGAGCAGGTTATTGCCAAGTAAGTGCCGCTTGATAGCACTGTCGATGACACCTTCCATCACTTTGCTGATGATTGAGAGTAGACTGATGGGGCGGTAATTGGCCGGGTTGGATTTGCCCTTTTTGTGTACAGGGCATACTGGGCAATTTTCCACATTGTCGGTAGATGCCTGTGTTGTAGCTGTACTGGAACAGTTTAGCTAGGGGCACGGCTAATTCTGAAGCACAAATCTTCAGTACTACAGCCGAGATGCTGTCGTGGCCCATAGCCTTTACCAGGAATGAGGGACTTAAGTTATGTGAATAAATTGGAGGTGCTGGGGGTGTGCTCTTTCGAGAAAAGAAGGTTGAGAGGATATTTAATAGAAGTGTTCAAAATCATGAGGAATCTGGACAGCGCAGATAGAAAGAAACTGTTGCCATGGGCAGAAGCTAGTGAGTGGGAGTTTGGAATGCACTGTCTGGGTGTGTGGTGAAGGCAGATTCAGTCGTGGATTTCAAAGGGAATTGGATAAGCACCTGAAGAGAAAATACTTGCAGGGCTATTTGGAAAGGGCAGGGAAGTGGGACTAGCTGAGTTGCTCTTGAAGAGAGCTGGCACAGATATGGGCCGAATGGCCTCCGTCTGCACTGCAACTATTTTCTATGATTTCTAGCCAAGGCTCCTTCCACCTGATGTGTTCTAGTGACTCCCAGAAAGTGTGTGTGTGTGTTCGTCAGCAGAAGATCTGAGCTTTATAGTAATGCCTATTATGGTAGAATGGCCAGAACTCACTGTCTTAGTCTTGTGTTTGAAGATCAACAGGGATGAGGCATTAGAGGCTAATTGATGTCTATAAAATTGTAGCCTAGCAGGGACTGTTGACTTTGGGGAAGGAGGAGTATTTTCTTCTTTAATCCTAATTGTGGTCAAAAAACCTTTTATTTTAATGAATCTGGGTTCTTCACTAGCAGCATTTTACTCACACTGGAATATCAAGCTTACTTGGTCCCTTGTGATGGCCTCATTGCCTTGGTGTATCGTTAAACATATACCTGCAAAGTTTCTCACGGCAGCCTTGTAAATTCACAGTGAGAGAAGGTCTCTTCACAACAGTGTGTGGTATTTTACGTGGAACTGTTGCAGGAGTCTAAGAAAAGTTATGGAATCTTCCTTCCTGTAGCAGAGAGCTAGTTTTGCTTGTACCTGCTGTTTAGTGGATAACTAATACCATCAGTAACCAGTGAACATGGATGATTTTCCTTTTCTAATATTTGGAGGAGACATATGACCTCAAGTATTATCTGTTAATAACACTGTTTATATCCTGAAAATGTTTGAAATTTCCATTATTTTCCAATAGGAATGTAAAGTATTGAAAGTACTGCAATGAGTGATCATTTTTGGGAGAAGGAAAGGGTTAATCCATCCACAGGCCAGCACTATTTGGGCCTTTCATTATAAAAGAATCATCATCTCTTAGCACTGTTAACGACACCATGGTTCTATCAAGCAGCACTTACTCAGCAATAATTTGCTCATTTACTCAGTTTGGGTTCAGCTTAGGCCACTCAGCTCCAGACCTCATTACAGCCTTGGTTCAAGCATACACAAAAGAGCTGACCTCCTGAGGTGAGATGAGAGTGACTGCCCTTGACATCAAGGCAGAATTTGACTGAGTATGGCATCAAGCAGCCCTAGTAAAATTGAAGTCAATGGGAATCAGGGGGAATACTCTCCGCTGGCTGGAGTTATACCGAGCACAAAGGAAGATGGTTGTGGTTGTCCGATGTCAATCATCTCAGAGTCAGGGCATCGCTGCAGGAGTTCCTCAGGGTATTGTCCTCGGCCCAACCAACTTCAACTGCTTCATCAATGACCTTCCCTCTGACACAAGGTGAGAAGTGGGGATGTTCGCTGATAATTGCACAGTTGTCGGTAAAATTTGCAACTCAGTAACAGAAGCAGTCCATGCACACATGCAGCAAGGCTTGGGCTGATAAATGGTACCTAATATTCACCTCGCAAATGCCAGGCAATGACCATCTCCAATAGGAGAGGATCTAACCATCTCCCCTTGACATTCAATAGCATTACGATTGCTGACTCCCCCACTATCAACATCCTGGGGGTTACCATCAGGGAGTATATGTACACAAATCATTGAAGGTGGTGGGCAGGTTGAGAAAGTGATTAATAAAGCATACGGCATCCTGGGCTTTATAAATAGGGTCATAAAGTGCATACAAAAGCAAGGAAATTATAATGAACCTGTATAAAACAATGGTTCGTCCTCTACTGGACTATTGTGCCCAATACTGGGCACCATGCTTTCGCAAGCATGTAAAGGCATTAGAGAGGGTGCAGAAAGGATTCATGAGAATGGTTCCAGGGATGAGGAACTTCAGTTACGTGGATAGATTGGAGAAGCTGCGGTTGGTCATCTTGGAGAAGAGAAGATTAAGAAGAGATTTGATAGAGGTGTTCACAATCATGAGTTTTGACAGAGTAGTTAGGGAGAAACATTTTGCATTGGTGGAAAGGTCGAGAACTAGAGGACACCGATTTAAGAAGATTAGCAAAAGAAGCAACAGCGACATAAGGAAAAGCTTTTGTTACAGCGAGCAGTTAGGATCTGGAATGCAGTGCCTGAGAGTAAGATGGAGGCAGATTCAAATTGAGGCCTTCAAAAGAGAATTGGATATTTATCTGAAGAGGAAATATTTGCAGAGCTATGGGGAAAAGGCGGGGGAGTGGGAAAAGGTGAGTTGCTCCTGCAGAGAGCCAGCAAGGACACGATGGGGCCAAATGGCCTCCTTCTGTGCTGTAACCATTCTATGAAAAGCTTAACTGGACCAGCCATATAAATACTGTGGCCACAAGAGCAGGTCAGAGTCTGGGAATTCTGCAGTGAGTAACTTACCACCTGACTCCCCAATCATATCCACCATCTACAAGGCAAAAGTCAGGAGTGTAATGGAATACTCTTCACTTGCCTGTCATGCTCAGAAGGAGCTGTGATGAAATAAACTATGAACAGGAGGAAGTATGAATTAAAAAGTCGATTGTTAAACTGAACCAGAAAAAACTGGACACATTTGTACCACAGACAAAATGGAGTAGAGGTCAGGTGAACCCTCTTGTACTGTCAATAAACAAGCTTGTCTGCAAAGACAAAACTCATTAACTGCGTCTGAATTAGATCTGTGGAAAACCCATTGAAATCGCAAGGAGTCCATTACACGTTGATGACTCCTATCTACAAGAATGAACTTACAAAGGTTCTGTAGACAGACTGACTCCACAGCCCAAACCAAGATGAATAGGTGTGAAGTAGCACCATAGTAACAGAATGGTCCCCATCCAGACGCCAACAGGTAGCAATGATTTCCATATCTTGGACCATTATGTGGTCACACCAGGAGAGAGGGCCCTGTGTCATATGAACATATGAATAGGAGCAGAAGTAGGCCATTCGGCCTCTCTAGCTTTTTCCGCCATTCAATAAGATCGTGGCTGATCTGTTCGTCTCAAATTCCACACTCCCATCTACCCCGATAACCTTTTGATTTCTTTGCCTAACAAGAAACTATTTACCACCACCCTAAAAATATTCAATTACCCCGCCTCCATCACCTTCTGAGGCAGAGAGTTCCAGGGTTGCACAACCCTCAGAGAAAACATTTCTCCTGATCTCTGTCCTAAAATGACGACCCCTAATTTTAAAACAGTGCCCCCTAGTTCTGGACTCACCCACAAAAGGAAACATCCTGATAGGGACTCAAATGTGATGGATTTTTACCTTAAAGGGTAGCCCTCTGGAGAGAGAGGGAGATCAAGCAAAAACTACAGAAAGCCAGTGCTGTGAGATAAGTCCAGCTAAGGAAGAAGTCCTGCTGCTGATGCTATACTTCAGCTTGCTGTAGCAGAGAACTTAAAAGGTGACCACTGCCTCCGGACTGTAGTTTTAACCATTAGAAATCAACAACACCTCAGCAGGTTCATGACTGCAAACATCTAGGCCTGCATCTTTGAAAAGACAGACTGTCCTCCTGAGAAGATTCAAAAGGTTTCTATGAACCACAAACTCTTATATCACGGAACTTTAATTGCATATACCCTTTATCTTCTATCTATCTACCTTTATGTGTACATGTGTGTGTGAATGCATGAGTGGGTGAAGGTTGCAAACAATTCAGGTTTTGCTGTTTAAATAAAAATGTAACCTTCCTTTTTTCAAACCTATGAGAAAACCTGTCGTTCATCTGTTTATTTGTCAGGGACTAACACGCCATTTTTAACAAAATACTATCTGCAGTCAGTTGGGAGGTTAAAAGTGGAAGCCACCCACACCACCTATCACCTGTCTGTAATACCTGGTTGAGTGCAGCTCTAACAACACTCAGAAAAACTCAACACTATCCAAGACAAAGCAGCTTGCTTGATCGGAACCCCATCTACCACCTTAAACATTCACTCCCTGCACCACTGGCACACAGTGGCAGCAGTGTGTACCATCTACAAGATGCACTGCAGCAATTTACCAAGCCTCCTTCGACAACACCTTCCAAACCCGCGATCTCTACCACCTAGAAGAACAGGGGCAGCAGATGCATGGGAACATCACCACCTGCAAGTCCTCCTCTGTTGTAGGATGACCTTAAGAGGGCCACCTTAACTGGTAAGTGAAGGTCACCAGAGGAAGTGATGCTGTGCTACTCATGACCAGGGAGTTGTGGTGTAACCCGACAGAATGAGATGTATGTGTAGATGTGCTTGTGTTTTCTTTGGGCCTACTTATCTCGAGAGACAATGGATACGCGCCTGGAGGTGGTCAGTGGTTTGTGAAGCAGCGCCTGGAGTGGCTATAAAGGCCAATTCTGGAGTGACAGGCTCTTCCACAGGTGCTGCAGAGAAATTTGTTTGTCGGGGCTGTTGCACAGTTGGCTCTCCCCTTGCGCCTCTGTCTTTTTTCCTGCCAACTACTAAGTCTCTTCGACTCGCCACAATTTAGCCCTGTCTTTATGGCTGCCCGCCAGCTCTGGCGAATGCTGGCAACTGATTCCCACGACTTGTGATCAATGTCACCCGATTTCATGTCGCGTTTGCAGACGTCTTTATAGCGGAGACATGGACGGCCGGTGGGTCTGATACCAGTGGCGAGCTCGCTGTACAATGTGTCTTTGGGGATCCTGCCATCTTCCATGCGGCTCACATGGCCAAGCCATCTCAAGCGCCGCTGACTCAGTAGTGTGTATAAGCTGGGGGTGTTGGCCGCTTCAAGGACTTCTGTGTTGGAGATATAGTCCTGCCACTTGATGCCAAGTATTCTCCGAAGGCAGCGAAGATGGAATGAATTGAGACGTCGCTCTTGGCTGGCATACGTTGTCCAGGCCTCGCTGCCGTAGAGCAAGGTACTGAGGACACAGGCCTGATACATTCGGACTTTTGTGTTCCGTGTCAGTGCGCCATTTTCCCACACTCTCTTGGCCAGTCTGGACATAGCAGTGGAAGCCTTACCCATGCGCTTGTTGATTTCTGCATCTAGAGACAGGTTACTGGTGATAGTTGAGCCTAGGTAGGTGAACTCTTGAACCACTTCCAGAGCCTGGTCGCCAATATTGATGGATGGAGCATTTCTGACGTCCTGCCCCATGATGTTCGTTTTCTTGAGGCTGATGGTTGGGCCAAATTCATTGCAGGCAGCCGCAAACCTGTCGATGAGACTCTGCAGGCACTCTTCAGTGTGAGATGTTAAAGCAGCATCGTCAGCAAAGAGGAGTTCTCTGATGAGGACTTTTCGTACTTTGGACTTCGCTCTTAGTAGCTGTATATATATATATTCCAGTTTTTATAAAATTCCATGTATTCTTTGGATATTACTGGGAGTCTTGGAAATCTTACAATAGTTCACATACCAAAGGGAGAAGTAATATTAAATCATGGCAACGTTTGGAATATAGTTTTTCTGAAGACCACCAAATATTACATTGTTGCAACGTTTGATTTTTTTCTGAAGAACACACCAAGCGAGTACAAGGAACAGCTAATTGCTTACCTGGATTGGCTGAAGATTCAGGTGAAGAGTAGTTGGCAGGAGACCCCAAAACAGTACAGCAAGCTAGGACTGCCGACAGGATACCGAGATTGAGTACAGCAGGCAATTTGCCAGGGAACCGGAGCTTTCAACTAATGTAGCAGTGGGTCGAGAAACTTGAAAAGAAGTAGTACAGCCATAACTGCTTTAATTTTCCCTTTTTTTGCATTGTGGGCAGGTCCTAAGCCGAAAAGAGCAGGAAGAGCTTAACAGCTCCACTGGAGGTCCACAGCACAAAGTAAAAGGTTGGTTGTGGCAGGTGCCAGTACTGCAAGTACAGCTCTGCAAAGAGAAAAAGCTACTCTCTGTTTAAGAAAAAACAAACAAGCTGTGTAAACAAAGAAAACTGCTCTCTCAGTTTAAAAAAAACAAACAGAAGCAGCTGCTGTCCTCCTACTCTTAAAAGAGACAGGCCTGCAAAAATTAACCTGTCTAAAAAAGGGAAAAATAAGCTGTACCTTGAGACAGAAAACCCATGAAAAAGCCTGTATTTGTAAAACAGCAGGATCATCCTGAAAATAGTTTTCAGGTAGTCAACTATAGATTGGAAGGTGTCGGACTTGGCTTCTGAATTTAAACTTTTTCAACAGCGGATGGAACTGTATTTCCTGGATCAAGAAGTGAGCGATTAAAAGTCAAGATCGTGCTGGGCAGCGAGGGCCTTCAACGGATCAATACATCAGGATTGTCAGCTGAAGATCAGAAGGACCCTAGAAAGCTATGGCCATTCCTGGAGGAGCAGCTCAAGGTGGAGGTCAATTTCCAAGTACATCGGCTTGAGTTTATGACCTACCGGCAAAGGCAAGAAGAGTCCAATGGCCAGTTTGTTGCAAGGTTCCGAGACAAGGTTTCCTCCCACATGCCAAAGACTTGCAGGTTGATAGGTTAATTGGCCATTATAAATTGCCCCTAGTATAGGTAGGTGGTGGGGAAATATATAGGGACAGGTGGGGATGTGATAGGAATATGGGATTAGTGTAGGATTAGTATAAATGGGTGGTTGATGGTCGGCACAGACTTGGTGGGCCGAAGGGCCTGTTTCAGTGCTGTATCTCTAAACTAAACTAAACTAAACAAAGCTCTAGAATGCGACTTCGCAAATATCGAATTGTCGGAACAGGTTATAAAGCTAGTAATTGTATCTATCCCACCAGAGGCCTTTCAAAAAGGTCTGCTAGAAAAGAAGAAAGAGCACAGCATAGATACATTATTTAATGATGGAAGGAAATTTGAAGCCATCCTGGCTGGGCACCAACAGTTACAAGCGTTGGGGGCGGCTATGACAATTGGTGTGGTAACCAAGGCTCAGCAGTCTGCTAAGCCTTGTGGCAAATGTGGCCTGACTCGCCCAATTCACAGTTGTCCGGTATACCAGGACCAATACAAATCTTGAGGCATGTAAGGACATTGGCAATGCAAAAGGCCGAGCACAGATACTGCAGACAGGAATGGTGACAGGTCACATGGGGAAAGAACGTCTGCAAGACAAGATGGCAAACACAACAAAAGATATGCCAACGCACAAAAGCCCAAGCAGGCACATCAGGTCAGCAGACAGACAAATTGTCAGGAGGACACGGATGAAAAATGCGCTTGTGCGAGCAGCGAGCAAGCATTTCACATAGTTAATTTGGATCAACATGTAGTTAATTTGGATCAACATATAGTTAATTTGGATCAACATGTAGTTAATTTGGATCAACATATAGTTAATTTGGATCAACATGTAGTTAATTTGGATCAACATGTAGTTAATTTGGATCAACATATAGTTAATTTGGATCAACATGTAGTTAATTTGGATCAACATGTAGTTAATTTGGATCAACGTGTAGTTAATTTGGATCAACATGTAGTTAATTTGGATCAACATGTAGTTAATTTGGATCAACATGTCAATGCTATTATGCAATCTGAGGCGTTTGCCATGATCGGGATTATATGTCCACAGAAGAGTGGCAAACATAAGCTCAGAGTAAAAATTGACACCGGAGCAAGTGCAAATATTCTGCCCATCCTTATACTGAAGGATATGTACTTAAAGAACTAGGAATCCATGGTATGACCCACCACGGCTAGGCTGACTGCCTACAATTGTTCTCCAATCAAGTGCATTGGAACGATAACCTTGCAGTGCCACTGCGAGAGTTCTGAATGTCTACCACAAATGTTTTATATTGCAGACATAACTGGACTAGCTGTCACAGGACTTCCAGTATGCTGAGGTGTATGAATTGTCACAGTACATGAAGTCAGTAATGTACCAAGGATGGTATAAAATATCCAGTTCGAATGTATCGTGTCGGTCCATGTAAAGGACGACACAGAGGTAAGGAGTCTCGACACAAAGAGGCGATATGACCGGGAGTCTTTCCTCGGGCTTCAGTTCGTTGCAGCAAGTACCTGGAGTCCAGAGGGGTTGCCGGTGATGTTGCCAGTCATCATCTCTCTACGTTTCCCACAGTTAAGGCAAGATAAAGTTGTCATATGAGAAGCAAGCAGGACCAGAATTAGCTTGATTGTGAGTAGGGCAGAAGGTCAGAGTCCTCAGTCATGGATCGGGAACTTGATATCCTGCAGAGGTTGCTAGGATATGCGACCAGCCCAGAATGTGCGATTCTCAGAGGGAACCGTAGTCAAGTCAGAGAGCTATACGACAACACTACATGTCACAACCTTGTGGCATTGCGGGCGTGTTCAAAAACAAATTCTGAAGATCAATGTACAGAGGCTACAAGCAGAGAGGAAGAACATGCTAACCAGAGTTCCAAGTCACTAGATCTCAGAGGAGTCATCAAGACGAGCTCAGCTTTGGGAAGAGGTTTGCGATAACAAGATCGGGATGAATAAGCAAACCTCCTCTCCATTTTAGACAGTGTTAAACTTACTTGTAAATAACGTTTTATTTAGGTATAATTAATAAGAACTGCAACATCATTGTATTTATTTATTTTTATTTATTTAGAGATACAGCACTGAAACAGGCCCTTCGGCCCACCGAGTCTGTGCCGACCATCAACCACCCATTTATACTAATCCTACATTAATCCCATATTCCTACCACATCCCCACTTTCCCACAATTCCCCTACCACCTACCTATACTAGGGACAATTTATAATGGCCAATTTACCTATCAACCTGCAAGTCTTTGGCTGTGGGAGGAAACCGGAGCACCCGGTGAAAACCCACGTGGTCACAGGGAGATCTTGCAAACTCTGCACAGGCAGTACCCAGAATTGAACCCGGGTTGCTGGAGCTGTGAGGCTGCTGTGCTAACCACTGAGCCACTGTGCTGCCCACATATTGTACATATGTTTTTATCTTTGAAAAAAAGGGGAATGTTGTAGGACGACCTTAACAGGCTGTAAGTGAAGGTTACCCGAGGAAGTGATGTCGTGTCACACATGACCAGGGAGTTGTGGGTGCAGCCCGACACAGTGAGATGTGTATAGGTGTGCTCATGTAGTAGCTGTACACACAAGAACACAAAAATTAGGAGCATGAGTAGGCCATTTGGTCCCTCATGCCTACTCTGCCATTCGATAAGATCATGGCTGATCTGATTGTGGCCTCAACATTGTGGCCTCAATTCCACTTTCCCCTGTCCGCTCCCCATAACCTTTGACTCCCTTGTCGATCAAAAATCTATCTAACTCAGCCTTGAATATATTCAATGATCCAACCTCCACTGATCTCTGGGGAAGGAAATTGCATAGACTAACGACCCTCTGAGAGACATATTTCTCCTCATCTCAGTCTTAAATAGGAGACCCCTAATTTTTAAACTGTGTCCCAAGGTTCTAGACTCTCCCACAAGGAGAAACATCCTCTCAGCATCAACCCTGTCAAGTCCCCTCAGGATCTTATATGTTTCAATAAGATCACCGCTCATTCTTCTAAATTTCAATGGGTATGGGCCAACCTGCTCAACCTTTCCTCATAAAATAACCCCTTCATCCCAGGAATCAGTTGAGTGAACCTTCTGTGAACGGCTTCTAATGCAATTATATCCTTTCTTAATTAAGGAGACCAAAACTGTACGCAGTACTCCAGATGCAGTCTAGCTTTTGCAAAACTTCTCTACTTTTATACCTGATTCCCTTGCAGTAAAAGGCAACATTCCATTTGCCTTCCTAATCTCTTGCTGTACCTGCATACTAGAGTTTTGTGATTTGTGCAACAGGGCACCCATATCCCGCTGTACTACAGAGTTCTGCTGTCTCTCTCCATTCAAATAATATACTGCTTTTCTATTCCTGCCAAAGTGGACAAGTTCACATTTTGCCACATTATACTCCAGCTGCCAAATTTTTGCCCACTCACCTAACCTATCTAAATTCCTTTGTAAATTATTTCTGTCCTCTTGACAGCTTACTTCCCTACCTATCTGTGTGTCATCAGCAAATTTAATTACCATACATTCGGTGTTTCATCAAGTCATTGATATAGATTGCAAATAGTTGAGGCCCCAGCACTGATCCCTGTAGTACTCCACTAGTAATGGCATGCCATTTATCCCTACTCTCTGCTTCCTGTTAGCTAACCAATCCTCTGTCCATGTTAATATGTTACGTCCTACACCATGAGCTCGATTTTGTGTAGTAACCTTTGATGTGGCACCTTATCAAATGCCTTTTGGAAATACAAGCACACCACATCTACGGGTTTTCCTTTATCCACCTTGCCTGTTACTGCTTCAAAAAACTCTAATAAATTAGTCAAATCCTTTCACAAAACGATGTTGGCTCTGCCTGATTGCATTATGATTTTCTGAATGTCTTGCTATTACCTCCTTAATAGTGGATTCTTGCTTGTCCCTATGACAGATATTAGGCTAACTATAGTTTCCTGCTTTCTGTCTTTCTCCTTTCTTGAATAGAGGTGTTACATTTGCAATTTTCCAATCTGCTGGGACATTTCCAGAACTTAGGGAATTTTGGATGATAACAACCAATACCTCTACTATCTCCGCAGTCACTTCTTTTCAGACCCTATGATGCAAGCCATCAGGTCCAGCGGACTTGTCAGCCTTTAGTTCAAATAGTTTTCCCTATATAAATATATATATGTTCCAGTTAAGTTACAATAAAAACCCATGTATTCTTTGGATATTACTTGGAGTCCTGTGAATCTTAGAATAGTTCACACACCAAAGGAACAAGTAATGTTACACCCTCCAATTCACACACCATCCTGACTTGAAACTATATCATCATTCCTTCATTATTACTGGATCAAAATCCTTGAACTCCCTCCCTAACAGCACTGTGGGTGTACTTACTGTAATGGTTCACGAAAGTGGCTCACCACCACCTTCTCCAGGGCAATTAGGGATGGGCAATAAATGCTGGCCTTGCCAGTGATGCCCACATCTCAAGAATGAATAAAAAAAGAAAAACAAAAACCATGGTTTGAAGATCAACTCACTTGAACAAAGGACTGTTCAAGCATCTGAGCACTATCTGAGAAATTCGATCCAGCCACTTCCATTCCATTCAGTCTTTCAGAGGAGACATTAAACTAAGACCCTGTCTGTCCTCTCAGGTGAACGTTAAAAATCTTATGGTACTATTTCGAAGAAGAGCAGGGGAGCTCTTCCCAGTGTCCTGACCAATATTTATCCCTCAATGAACTTCACTGAAAATAGATTATCTAGTTAGTTACATGTTATGGGGAGACAATGGTGTAGTGGTAATGTCACTGGACTAGTAATCAGAGACCCAGGCTAATACTCTGGGGACATGGGTAGCTGGTGGAATTTAAATTCACTTAATTAATAAATTTAATTAATGAAAATCTGGATTGAAAACTAGTCTCAGTAATGGTGACCATGAAACTACCATCGATTGTTGTAAAAACCATCAGGTTCACTAATGTCCTTTAGGGAAGGAAATCTGCTGTCCTTACCTGGTCTGGCCTAAATGTGACTCCAGACCCACAGCAATGTGGTTGACTCTTAACTGCCCTCTGAAATGGTCTAGCAAGCCATTCCATTGTACAAACCCACTACACAAAAGTTGAAAAGGAATAAAACCAGATGGAAAATCCGGCATCAACCAAGGCAAACCCAGCCCTGTTGACCCCGCTAACATGTGGAGACTTCTGCCAAATTTAGTCCACAGACTAGTCAAGCAACAGCCAGACATAGTCATACTCATAGCTTACAGCCAATGCCCATACACCACCATCACCATTCTTGGGTATGTCTTATTCCATCAGCAGGACAGACCCACCAGAGGTGGTATACAGTCAAGAGGGAGTTGCCTTGGGAATCCTCAACATTGACTCCAGACCCCAGATGTTACATGGCTTCAGGTTGAACATGGACAAGGAAACCTCCTGCTGATTACCACCTACCGCCCTCCATGTTGAACACCACTTAGAAGATGTACTGAGGATAGCAGGGGCATAGAATGTACTCTGGGTGGGGTCTTCAATGTCCATCACCAAGGGTGGCTTGGTAGCGCCACTACTGGCCAAGTCCTGAAGGACATAGCTGCCAGACTGGATCTGCAGCAGGTATTGAGGGAACCAACAAGAGGAAAAAACCTACTAGACCATGTCCTCACCTGTTGCAGATACATCTGTCCATGACAGTATTGGTCGGAGTGACCACCACACAATCCTTGTGAAAATGAAGTCCTGTCTTCACACTGAGGATATCCTCCATCGTGTTGTGTGGCATTACCAACGTGCGAAATGGGATAGATTTCAAGCAGACCTAGCAGCTCAAAACTGGACATCCATGAGGCAGTGTGAACCATCAGCAGCAGCAGAATTGTATTCAAACACAATCTGTAACCTCAAGGCCCTCACTCTACCATTACCATAAAGACAAGGGATCAACCCTGGTTCAACAAATGGAGCATGCCAGGAGCAGCACCAGGCATACCTAAAAATGAGGTGTCAACCTTGTGAAGCTACAACACGGGACTACTTGCATGCCAAACAGCAGAAGCAGCATGCAATAGACAGAGCTAAGTGATCCCACAACCAACGGATCAGATCAAAGCTTTGCAGTCCTGCCACATCCAGTCATCAATGGTGGTGGAAAATTAAACAACTAACAGGAGGAGGAGGAGGCTCCACAAATATCCCCATCCTCAGCCCAGCACATGGTTCATGAAACAAGGCTGAAGTATTTGCAACCATCTTCAGCCGCAAGGGCCAAGTGGATGGTCCATCTTGGCCTCCTCCTGAGCTCCCCAGCATCACAGATGCCAGTCTTCAGCCAATTGAATTCACTCCACGTGATATAAAGAAATGGCTAAAGGCAATAGATACTGCAAAGGCGAAGGGTCCTGACAACATCTCAGCAATAGTACTGAAAATTTGTGTTCAAAACTAGCCATGCCCCTAGCCAAGCTTTCAAGTACAGCTACAACACTGGCATCTACCTGAAAATGTGGAAAAGTGACATAAAAAAGCAGTAAAAATCCAATACTGCCAGTTATCACCCCATCAGTGTACTCTCAATCATCAGTAAAGTGATGGAAGGTGTTGTCAACAGTGCTATCAGAACTGAACTCAAGAGGTGAGGTGAGAGTGATTGCCCTTGATATCAAGGTAGCATTTGACTGAGTGTGGCATCAAGGAGCCAGAGCCAAATTGAAGTCAGTGGGAATCGGGAAAAACTCTCCACTTGTTGGAGTCATACCTAGCACAAAGGAAAATGGTTGTGGTTTTTGGAGGCCAATCATCTCAGCCCCAGGACATTGCTGTAGGAGTTCCTCAGGGTAGTGTCCTAGGCCCAACCATCTTCAGCTGCTTCATCAATCACCTTCCCTCCATCTTCCCTCCATTCTAACATCAGTGGTTGGGAAACTATTGGAAAAATTTCTGAGGGACAGGATTAATCTCCACTTGGAGAGGCAGGGAATAATCAGGGATTGTCAGCATGGCTTTGACAGGAGGAGATCGTGTCTAACTAACTTGATTGAACTTTTCGAGGAGGTGACTAGATGTGTAGATGAGGGTAAAGCAGTTGATGTAGTCTACATGGACTTCAGTAAGGCTTTTAATAAGATCCAGGACAATTTGGAAAATTGGATCCAAAATTGGCTTGGTGGCAGGAAACAGAGGGTAATGGTCGAGGGTTGTTTTTGCGAGTGGAAGCCTGTGACCAATGGTGTACCACAGGGATCGGTGCTGGGACCCTTGCTGTTTGTAGTGTACATTAATGATTTAGACATGAATATAGGAGGTAGGATAAGTAAGTTCGCCGATGACACGAAAATTGGTGGCGTCGTAAATAGTGAAGAGGAAAGCCTTAGATTACAGGACGATATAGATGAGCTGGTAAGATGGGCGGAGCTGTGGCAAAAGGAATTTAATCCTGAAAAGTGTGAGGTGATGCATTTTGGGAGGACTAACAAGGCAAGGGAAATTGCAATGGATGGTAGGACCTTAGGAAGTACAGAAGGTCGGAGGGGCCTTGGTGTACCTATCCATAGATCACTAGTTAGGAAGGCATGTGAGATACTTGCCTTTATTAGCCAAGGCATAGAATATAAGAGCAGGGAGGTTATGATGGAGCTGTATAAAATGCTAGTTAGGCCACAGCTGGAGTACTGTGTACAGTTCTGGTCACCACACTATCGGAAGGATGTGATTGCACTGGAGAGGGTTCAGAGGAGATTCACCAGGATGTTGCCTGGGCTGGAGCATTTCATCTATGAAGAGAGACTGAAAAGGCTAGGGTTGTTTTCCTTGGAACAGAGAAGGATGAGAGGGGGGGCATGATTGAGGTATACAAAATTATGAGAGGCATGGATAGGTTAGATAGGAAGAGACTTTTTCCCTTAGCGGAGGGGTCAATAACCAGGGGGCATAGATTTAAGGTAAGGGGCAGGAGTTTTAGGGGGGATTTGAGGAAAATAAATTTCACCCAGAGGGTGGTTGGAATCTGGAACACTCTGCCTGAAGTGGTGGTAGAGGCAGGAACCCTCACAACATTTAAGAAGTATTTAGATCACTTGAAACTCAATAGCAAGTGCTGAAAAATGGGACTAGAATAGTTAGGTGCTTGATGGCTGGCACAGACACGATGGGCCGAAGAGCCTGTTTTTGTGCTGTACAACTCTATAAGGTCAGAGGTGGGGATGTTCGTTGATGATTGTACAATTTTCAGTCCCATTTGCAACTCCTCAGGTACTGAAGCAGCCTGTGTCCATGTGCAGCAAGACCTGGCCAACATTCAGGCTAGGGCTGGTAGGTGGCAAGTTATATTCATGTCACACGTGTCATACGAACATACAAATTAGGAGCAGGAGTAGGCCACCCGGCCCTTTGAGCCTGCTCCACCATTCAATAAGTTCATGGCTGAACTGATGATTCCACATTTCCGCCTACCCCCGATAACCATCCACCCCCTTGCTTATCAAGGATCCATCTACCTCTGCTTTAAAAATATTCAAAGACTCTGCTTCCACCGCCTTGTGAAGAGAATTCCAAGGACTCACGACCCTCTGAGAGAAAAAATTTCTCCTCGTCTCTTTCTTAAATGGGCGACCCCTTATTTTTAAACAGTGACCCCTAGTTCTAGATTCTCCCACTCCCACGTCCACCCTGTCAAGACCCCTCAGGATTTTATATGTTTCAATCAAATTGCCTCTTACTCTTCTAAATTCCAGCAGATACAAGCCTAGCCTGTCCAATCTTTCCTCATAAGACAGCCCGCCCATTCCAGTTATTAGTCTAGTAAACCTTCTCTGTACTCCCTCCAACGCGTTTACATCCTTCCTTAAATAAGGAGACCAGTACTGTACATAGTACTCCAGATGTGGTCTCACCAATGCCCTGTATAGCTGAAGCATAATCTCCCAACTTTTGTATTCAATTCCCCTGGCTATAAATGATAACATTCTATTAGCTTTCCTAATTACGTGCTGTACCTGCATACTAACCTTTTGCAATTCATACACTAGGACACCCAGACCCCTCTGCATCTCAGAGCTCTGCAATCTCTCACCATTTAGATAATATGGTTCTTTTTTGTTCTTCCTGCCAAAATGGACAATTTCCCACTTTCCCATATTATACTCCATTTGCCAGGTCTTTGCCCACTCATTTAACCTATATCCCTTTGTAGCCCCCTTATGTCCTCTTCAAGTTACTTTCCTACCTATCTGTGTGTTATCAGCAAATTTAGCAACCATACCTTCGGTCCCTTCATCTAAGTCATTTATATAAATTGTAAAAAGTTGAGGCCCCAGCACAGATCCCTGTGGCACACAACTCATTACATCTTGCCAACCAGAAAATGACCCATTTATGCCTACTCTCTTTCCTGTTAGCTAGCCAATCTTCTATCCATGCCAATATGTTACTCCCTACACCATGAACTTTTATTTTCTGCAGTAACCTTTGATGTGGCACCTTATCATATGCCTTCTGGAAAACTAAGTACAATACCCCTTTATCCACATCGCATGTAATTCCCTCAAAGAACTCCATTAAATTGGTTAAACATGATTTCCCTTTCACAAAATCATGTTGACTCTGCCTGATTACCTTGAATTTTTCTAAATGTCCTGCTAAAACATCTTTAATAATAGCTTCTAACATTTTCCCTAAGACAGATGTTAAGCTAAATGGCCTGTAGTTTCCTGCTTTCTGTCTCCCTCCCTTTTTGAATAAAGGAGTTACATTTGCTATTTTCTAATCTAACGGAACCTTCCCCGAATCTGGGGAATTTTGGAAAATTTTAACTAATGCATCAACTATCTCACTAGCCACTTCTTTTAACACCCTAGGATGAAGTCCATCAGGACCTGGGGACTTGTCCAACAGCTCCAACAATTTGTTCAGTACCACTTCCCTGGTGATTGTAATTTTCTTGAGTTCCTCCCTCCCTTCCATTTCCTGACTTACAGCTAATACTGGGATGTTACTTGTATTCTCAATACTGAAGACCGATGCCAAATATCTGTTCAATTCATCTGCCATCTCCTATTATCCATTATTAATTCCCTAGACTCACTTTCTATCGGACCAAAGCTCATTTTGTTAACTCTTTTCTTTTTAAAATATCTATAGAAACTCTTACTATCCGTCTTTATATTTCTAGCTAGCTTTCTCTCGTACTCTAATTTTACCTTCTTATCAATCTTTTAGTCATTCTTTGCTGTTTTTTATATTCTGTCCAATCTCCTGACCTGCCTCCCATCTTTGCGCAATTATGGGCTTTTTCTTTAAGTTTGATACTTCGGCCCATCATGTCTGTGCTGGCCATCCAGCACCCAACTATTCTAATCCCATATTCCTGCACTTGGCCCGTAGTCTTGTATGCTATGGCGTTTCAGGTGCTCATCTCAATACTATTTAAATGTTGTGAGGGGTCCTGCCTCCACCACCTCTTCAGGCAGTGCGTTCCAGATTCCAACCACCCTCTGGATGAAATTTTTTTCCCTCAAATCCCCCCTAAGCCTCCTGCCCCTTACCCTAAATCTATACCCCCTGGTTCTTGACCCCTCCGCTAAGGGAAAAAGTTTCTTCCTATCTAACCTATCAATGCCCCTCATAATCTTGTACACCTCAATCATGTCCCCCCTCAGCCTTCTCTGCTCCAAGGAATACAACCCTAGCCTTTTCAGTCTCTCTTCATAGCTGAAATGCTCCAGCCCAGGCAACATCCTGGTGAATCTCCTCTGTACCCTCTCCAGTGCAATCACATCCTTCCTATAGTGTGGTACACAGTACTCCAGCTGTGGCCTAACTAGCGTTTTATATAGCTCCATCATAACCTCCTTGCTCTTATATTCTATGTCCTAACCAACTTATCTACCTGTGCTGCTGCCTTCAGTGATCTATGGACAAGTACACCAAGGTCCTTCTGTACTTCCTAGGGTCCTACCACCCATTGTATATTACCTTGCCTTGTTAGTCCTCCCAAAATGCATCACCTCACACTTCTCAGGATTAAATTCCTTTTGCCACTGCTCTGCCCATCTTACCAGCCCATCTATATCTCCCTGTAGTCTAAGGATTTCCTCCTCTCTATTTACAACACCACCATTTTTCATGTCATCTGCGAACTCACTGATCACACCTCCTATATTCACTATCTTTAACTGTTTTAGTTAACTACAGATGGCGGGTCCCACCCTTGGAATTTTACTTTCTTGTTGAAATGTATCTATTCTGTGTATTCTGAAATATCCCCTTAAATGTCTGCCATTGCATCTCTATTGACCTATCCCTTAATATGATTTACCAGTTCACTTTAGCTAGCTCTGCTTTCATGCCCTCATAATAGCCCTTATTTAAGTTTAAAATACTAGTCTTGGACCCACTCTTCTCTCCCTCAAACTGAATGTAAAATTCAATCTTATTATGATCGCTGCTACCTAGGGGCGCCTTAACTGTGAGGTGATTAATTAATCCTATCTCGTTGCACAGTACCAGGTCTAGTACAGCCTGCTTTCTGGTTGGCTCCAGGACGTGCTGTTCCAAGAAATTATCCCGAAAACATTCTATGTACTCCTCATCTAGGCTACCTCTGCCCATCTGATTTTTCCAGTCTATATGGTTAGAATCCCCCATAATTATCGCTGTACCTTTCTGACAAGCTGCCATTATTTCTTCCTTTATACCCTATCCTACAGTGTGGTTAATGTTAGGTGGTCTGTACACAACCCCCACAATTGACTTCTTGCCTTTATGATTTTTCAAGTCTACCCAAACTGCTTCTACATTCTGGTCTCCTGAACTTAGGTCACCCCTCTCTACTGCGCTAATAACATTATTAATTAATAGAGCTACCCCCACCTTTTTCTAGCTTCCTGTCCTTCCTAAACGCCATATAGCCTTCAATATTCAGGTCCCAATCTATGTCGTCCTGCAGCCATGTGTCTAATGGCTATCAGATCGTACTTATTTATTTCTATTTGTGCTCTCGGTTAAACTGTTTTGTTTCGAATGCTACATGCATTCAGATACAGAGCCTTTAGTTTTGTCCTTTTATTATTTTTGTAACCTCTAGCCTTATCTGTTGACTTACTCTTAGATTTGTATGCTCTGTCCCTTCATGTCACAGTCTGTTTATCATTTCCCATATTAATACATTTCTCTCTTGCCTTGTCTCTACTCCTTAATTTACCATATCTTCCAAAATTTGATCCCTTGCCCCCACTATTCAGTTTAAAACCCTCTCTACTTCCCTAGTTATGCAGCTCACTAGAACACCGGACCTAGCACGGTTCAGTTGTAGACTGTCCCAACGGTACAGCCACCACTTTCCCCAGTACTGGTGCCAGTGCCCCACGAACCAGAACCTACTTCTACCACACCAGTCTTTGAACCACGCATTCATTTCTCTAATCTTATTTGCCTTATGCAAATTTGCATGTGGCTCAGGTAATAATCTATAGATTATTACCTTTGAGGTTCTGCTACTTAATTTGGTGCCTAGTTCCTCATACTGACTATGCAGAACCTCTTTCCTTGTCCTGCCTATATCGTTGATACCTACATGGGCCACGACAACTGGATCCTTCCCCTCCCACTGTAAGTTCCTCTCCAGCCCTGAGCAGATGTCCCGAACCATGGCATCTTTCAGGCAACACATCCGTCTGGACTCTCGCCCTTTGCTGCGGAGAACAGTCCCTACTATCACTACATTCCTTTTTTCTCCCTCCACTTGAATGGCTTCCTGTACCAGGGTGCCATGGTCAGGTTGCTCATTCACCCTGCAGCCCTCACTCTCATCCAAACAAGCTGAAAGAACCTCAAACCTGTTGGACAATCACAAAGGCTGAGGCTCCTGCACTCCTGCCCTCTGGGTCGCCTTACCTGCGTCAGCTGCAGCCACACTCTCCTGTCCTTGCCCACTGACCAAATCAGAAGACCCTATCCTAAGGGGTGTGACCACCTCCTGGTACAAATTGTCCATGTAACTTTCTCCCTCCCTGATGTGTTGCAGTGTCTGCAGCTCGGACTCCAGTTCAGTGACTCTGAGCCGAAGCACTTCGAACCGCAAACACTTACTGCAGACGTGTTTGCCCTGGATCACACTGGCATCCAGGAGCTCCCACATGCTGCAGCCGTGACACATCACCTGTCTTACTATCCTTAATGTGTTTTAATTAACGACTTAATTATTTTATTCAATTATTTATTTTATTTTCCTTTTTTTTGTACATATTTTATTAAGCTTACAACTACTTCCTTTACTATTTTAAATGTTAGGATTAGAATGGACCTTAATCACTTACCAGATACTCACCAAACAGGTAGCTTCTTCCCAAACCAATCACCTACCTGCATGCCTGTGATGTTTGATGCTATGTTTGATTAAATTAAATTGAAAGCTTACCTGTATACTCACCCCAGCAGCTCTCTGTTTCCTTGCTCTCACTGTTAATTGTGACGCCGCTCTGATGTCACTTTTCGATTTTTCCCTGCTGCGCTCCCACCGTGCTCCTCTCTCTCTCTCCACTTCCTCCATGCTCCTCTCTCTCTTGCTCTGACTCCGGTCTCCGACTCTGGGCTTTGGTGCGCTTTTTAAACCCCCGCACCCGCTGTGCTTCTCTTTCTCGCTCTGTCTCCGGTCCGTGTCAGGTAATGACGATCTCCAACAAGAGAGAATCTAAACATCTCCCCTTAACATTCAATGGCATTACCATTGCTGAATTCCTCTCTATCAACATCCTGAGGGTTACCATTGGCCAGAAACTGAACTGGAGCAGCCACATAAATACTACAAGAGTAGGTCGGAGATTGGGAATTCTGCAGCGAGTAACCCATCTCCTGACTCCTCAAAACTGTTCCATCATTTACAAGGCACAAATCAGGAGTGTGGTGGAATATTCTCCACTTGCCTGGATGAGTGCGGCTCCAACAACACTCAGGAAGGTCAACACCAGCCAGGACAAAACAGCCTGCTTGATTGGCACCACCGACGCACAGTGGCAGCAGAGTGTACCATCTACAAAATGCACTGCAGCAACACACCAAGGCTCCTTAGACAGCAACTTCCAAACTTGCGACCTCTACCACCTAGAAGGACAAAAGCAGCCGATGGATGGGAACACCACCATCTGCAAGTTCCTGTCCAAACCACACATTATCCTGAGTTGGAACTGTATCACCATCTCTTCAGTGTCGTTGGATCAAAATCCTGGAATTCCCTTCCAAAGAGCACTGTGGGTGTACCCGCACCAGATGGACTGCAGCGTTTCAAGGAGGCTGCTCATCACCTCCTTCTTGAGGGCAATTAGGGATGGGCAACAAATGCTGGCCTAGCCAGCGATGCCCACTTCCCATGAAAGATTAAAAAAAAAGTGAAACCACAGATAAAGGGAGTAGAAAAATGCGTAAGAATTGGGTTTGTAATCCAGAAAAATAGGCATCGTGAGACCCAAATCTGTCTTTGTATTCTGTCATAATGGGGTTTAATGGGAAATACATTGTACAGGGGATTTCTTGAGTATTTTAACCTTAAATGTACATTTACGTTTCTTGGACGTTGGGAGTATTTTACAATCTTGACGGCTCAAATTAGTGTTGCTGAAATTCTATTAATGTATTTTATCCAGTGGCTATGCAGTGCAGTATGGGATAGTAAATATGATTGCTTCTAAGCAATTACTTGCAGTTGGTGCAGTAGTAAAGACTATTTAATATTTAATTAAACCCCAAGAAAAAATAGCTGATGAAGAAGGCACAAGCTTATTCGATTCCATCCTTTCTGAATGCCAATCCAAATTACAAACTTAAACTAATTTTCTGCTGTATGTGTTAACGTTTTTAAAAAATGGTGCGCGTGATACAACCTAGTGGTCATATTTGGCCCACCTCCCATTCAGATGCCCCCAAGAAACTTTTGTCCTGCCTGGCCTCTATTAGCACAAGTAATGCTCTGCCTGACTGAGATGTCCATGTGGGGAAGCTTCTGGCCTCCACTGAGCAACTGCTCGGAGAAATATTAATATTATAGCCTCTGACTGGCATGAAGTGCTCTACTATAAAGCCACGATCTCTTGACCGTTCCATACTAATGTGACCGTCAAGACTAAACAGTGTTTGAAATAATATTAATATAATAAAACTTTGTAAGGATTAACATAAATGACCCAATCCCCTCCAAGCTTGTGGGTAACATTGTGTAAGAGAGTCAAAAGCAGGTCTCCAGTATCTCCACTGATTTATTGGGGGAAAATGATACCTGGTGCAGAGCTAAAGCCTTACAAAGGTCCCCGGTTCAACTGTTAATCTGTGCTCAGACACGGGAAGGAATGTTACAGTCACCGGGTTCGGTGGAGGGGGAAAAGCTGCTGGAGTTCCCCTGCTCCTGCGCATTGCTGAAAGTTGCACATGGATGGATGTTACATGAGGACTGGATCAGGTTCACCTGTAATAGAATTGGAAAACAATGGCAGGATCAGACAAAGTTAACATGGATTTACGAAAGGGAAATCATGCTTGACAAATCTACTGGAATTTTTTGAGGATGTAACTGGAAGAATAGACGAGGGAGAATCAGTGGATGTGGTGTATTTGGACTTTCAGAAGGTTTTCGATAAGGTCCCACATAAGAGATTAGCATGCAAAATTAAAACACATGGGATTGGGGGTAAGGTACTGACATGGATAGAGAACTGGTTGGCAGACAGGAAACAGTAGGAATAAGTGGGTCTGTTTCTGAGTGGCAGACAGTGACCAGTGGGGTACCGCAGGGATCAGTGCTAGGACCCCAGCTATTCACAATATATATTTATGATATAGATGAGGGAATTAAATGTAATATATCCAAGTTTGCAGATGACACAAAGCTGGGTGGGAGTGTGAGCTGTGAGGAGGATGCAGAGAAGCTCCGAGTGTGATTTGGACAGGTTGAGTGAGTGGGCAGATGCAGTATAATGCGGATAATGTGAGGTTATCCACTTTGGTGGCAAAAACAGAAAGGCAGATTATTATATGAACAGTGATAGATTGGGAAAGGGGGAGGTCCAGTGATAACAGGGTGTCCTTGTGAACCAGTCACTGAAAGTAAGCATGCAGGTGCAGCAGGCAGTTAAGAAGGCAAATGGTATGTTGACCTTCATAGCGAGAGGGTTCGAGTACAGGAGCAAGGATGTTTTGCTGCAATTATACAAGGCCTTGGTGAGATCACATCTGGAATATTGTGTGCAGTTTTGGTCTCCTTATCTGAGGAAGGATGTTCTTGCTATGGAGGGAGTGCAGCGAATGTTCACCAGACTGATTCCTGGGATGGCAGGACTGACATATGAAGAAAGATTGGGTCGATTAGGCTTGTATTCGCTAGAGTTCAGAAGAATGAGAGGGGATCTCATAGAAGCCTACAACATTCTAACAGGACTGGACAGACTAGATGCAGGAAGGATGATCCCGATGGCGGGGGAGTCCAGGACCAGGGGTCACAGTCTAAGGATAAGGGGTAAGCCATTTAAGACTGAGATGAGGAGGGATTTCTTCACCCAGAGATTGGTGAACCTGTGGAATTCTCTACCACGGAAAGCAGTTGAGGCCAAATCATTAAATATATTCAATAAAGAGTTAGATGTAGTTCTTAGGGCTAATGGGATCAAGGGATATGGGGAGAAAGCGGGAACAGGTTACTGATCAGCCATGATCGTATTGAATGGCGGAGCAGGCTCGAAGCGCCTAAGGGCCTACTCCTATTTTTCTATGTTTCTATAATGCCGTCAATGGGCAAATAGCCTCCTGACACTCAGAGTCTCGGCTCAAAGTGGAGCGTCGACTTTGATGAAATACAGAGGGCTGCCAGTGCACATGGGCAGTATCCTGAGAATTTAGTGTCTTAAGGACAAGAGGGAGGAAATTGGATTTAAAATTCTTTTAAAAAATTATTTCTGAAAACATTGGACAAAAATGTCTCACATTTAATCAAACCGTTATTGGTATGAACATGTGACATAGGTTTACTCCCCACTCCCCCAACATCACCCGATGAAAGTGATGACACAAAATACATATTGTTTCACTCCATCTGTCCCCAGTAACAGGGGACCTGATCCAGCAGTACGAATCCTGGAAGAGTAATTACTGTTCTACTCTAATAGCCTCTGAAATTCACACCAGCCGCTGACTGGCATGAAGTGCTCTTCTATAAAGCCATGATCTCTTGACCTTTTCACACTGACCGTCAAAACTAAACAGTGTTTGAACATGCAATTCCCATGCCCTCTGTCCCTCACCTCAGTCACTGTCTCTGAAAGGCTGAGCAGTGTGTTTAAGTACAGCTGCCCCCATACCAGGGATTGAGTTGGGGGGATGAAAATGGTTTCTGTTTCAATTAGTTAATAATTTACTCTTTCTATTGGTGATACACCTCTTGGCAGCTGCATATACATTGAGAATTATTCTTGTGCACAGGGAGGTGAGGCTTTTTGTTGTACCTGTTGCCCATCAATATTGTTGATATCCTATACCGCTATCTTTGCTCTGGTAGCAAACATGATTGTATTGTATTGCTGCCAAACTGACATTGTATTCTTATGCCAACAAGAGAAGTTTCAATCAGCTTTAAGGAGGAGGTGGTGTATATTTAAACATTGGTTGGCTTACTCTTAAATCCAGTTCCCTAGTCCTTTGTCCACTCCTTTTTAATGCATTGGTTCTTGCCTTCCATTACCTTCCCAGAATGGTCAATTATCCTCTGTGAACCTGGGCAGTTGGCGTAGGAAGGCTATTTGATAGTAAAAGCTGTCACAGTCAAGCCCAATACTATCCTAATGCACTTTCTGGCTGGGATCACTGAGGAGTGACCAAGAGTGGGTTCCTTTTGATTTTACTTCCCGCTGCCTGGCCTACATTGTAATTCTGCTGCAGTGAGGTCAGCTAGAACAGTACAGAGCTGGGAATTAAACTTGGGACCTTCCTGGCCTGTATGGCTCAGTACCATACTCAGCATTGGGATATGGAGCTTGATGAACTACTTTGGAGCATTAGGCGCTAATCATGTGACAGCAAGAGAACTTTTTATTGATTCCACAATTGACTTTCATTTTGAAATTAAATTTAGGAGAATCATTTGTTTATTTTCTCCCTCCTGGTTGCTCCTGAACCACACTGACTGTTGCCAAGAGTACCTTCAACTCACTTCCATTGACGTCCATTCCAGTACAAGTATTTTCAGATCACTCACTCACTGGGATTTTTCCAAGGACCAAAGTCAAACCTTCACAATGATGCCTGGTGTAAGCCTTGGGCTTCCACACACCACTCAGTTGTATCAAACTTAGGGCAACTGGAGATGGGTCATAAATGCTATCTTTGCCAGCAATGTCCACTTCCTGAGAAAAAATGGAAAATTGGGTTCAAACTGGTCAAACCCAAAAAGGAAGTTCACTCTGGTAGTGTAGATAGGAATCCCACGAGGTCCCAGCAATGTCAGGGCAGTGTGCTAACCAATGATAATATCATTGTGCTGTCTTTAGGTCCCAGCAATGTCAGGGCAGTGTGCTAACCAATGATAATATCATTGTGCTGTCTTTAGGTCCCAGCAATGTCAGGGCAGTGTGCTAACCAATGATAATATCATTGTGCTGTCTTTAGGTCCCAGCAATGTCAGGGCAGTGTGCTAACCAATGATAATATCATTGTGCTGTCTTTAGGTCCCAGCAATGTCAGGGCAGTGTGCTAACCAATGATAATATCATTGTGCTGCCTGTTCCATCTTTTGAACAGCAACTCTCCTGTGGTGTGGCTCCCAGTAAATCAGAAGATACGGTGTTTTACAACAAGAGCTTTATACAATGTATTGTTAAATCATGAAATGGGAAATGTTCTCATCTTCATAACTCTTTTCCAAATAGGGATAAAAGGACTGCTTTAAGAAACACTGCCTGCTGTCAAGGCAGAGCTGTGCTTAAAGTGGCCTGTCTCTTTAAGGCCACAGTGTTTACTGTTGTAAATAGGTACATTCTGATAGCAGTTGGAGGCTAATTGCTGCTGCTAAGGAAAATTTGTTTCTAGATTGGTAGTTGTTTGTAGATCCTCAGCACTTCCCCTTGGGCATAAATCAGATTATCAAAGTCAGAGGAAAAAACAACAGGAAGCAACTGTCTTCTAAATGCATTCTTCGACACTACTTGTCTATCGATAGTTACTCTGTTCAGTTGTGTTTTGTTGCTGTTTTATGCATATTTGAACCAAATAGATGCAAGCATGATATGTACTTCGCATGTGTGACATTTCCAAGTGTGATACTTTGAGATGTATCGGGTGTGCTAAACAGACATATAGATAAAAGTTTTATGTGGGTAAATTTCTCTATTCTGAGACTTAGCAATACTCTCACTAAACAATTTATCTCCCATTTATTCTCAACTTTAATGTTCAGTGTTCCAGAATGAATATTAGGTGTGTTTAATCTCCTACCACTTTCGCTGTTAGCTACTTGCAAATTAGAATTATTTTGTGGAGCTTCCCAGAACGTAGGAGACGTGCATTGACCCATCAGTACTTTTTAAAGGAAAAAAATCCTTTCGATTTCCTTCAGTATCTTCTGTTCCATCAAGAGCCTACTTGTTGTTTTAAGTTGAAAGGGACATTGTTTTCATGAATTAGTATTTGGCAAACTGGCTATTGTTTGCGGAAGGATGATTAGGGGAATTATGCATCAGTTTTTGCCATTGAAATGATACTCAATTTGTGCCACTTGAGCATCACATCAGTTGCAAAAACTGGTGATTTTGACCAGGTTTATACATTTCCTTGAACAGTAGCTGGGAGATCATGTTCACTGTGTGTCAAGTTGATTTTAACAGAATGTGAACTTTCCGGTTTTCACTCACCTTTGCTCTCTGGCGTGGTGTTTAGTTACCAGAGATGTACTGAGCTTCACCACCTCTTCTCCATGCCTCCTGCAGCGCCACCCCATATAAAGTGGCCAGAGATTAGGTTCTGGCTCCTTATTTCAGTCTGATTTAAATTCCATTCACATGTCAAACTTTAGATGTGGCTTCAGGAGCTGAGCTGCTTCCTTCGGATCTGCTGCTGGTGTAAGCTGCCAGGTCTGGTGTGAAACAGATGATGTTCAAAGGCTTTTGTTCAGACTAACATCAGGTAGATATAGTACAAGTTTAATGTAGTGTAGAGCTACTCCATATTCTCCCACCCCACCCTCACCAAAATGACAGTCTTAGCTGCTGGCACATTTCCCAATTTAGTACAAAATGGTGGTGGTGTTTTAGGAACATAGGAGCAGGAGTAAGCCATTCAGCCCATCGAGCCTGCCCCGCCATCCAATATGATCGTGGCTGATCTTCCACTTCAATGCCTTTTTCCCACAATAGGACTTTGGAAATAGAACAGCATTAAACAGTATTTTGAATTCCAAACTCCTCTTCAGGAGCTAATTGTTAACTTTCTTGAACTCCTGACTTGCAGTAACAATCTCTTGTCCCTGACCGCTAACCAAATCAGACAACCCTATCCTAAGGGGTGTGACTGCCTTCTGGAACAAAGTGTCCAGGTAACTATTCCCCTTCCTGATGCTTCACAGTGTCTGTAGCTCAGTCTCCAACTCACTGACTGAGCCACAGATACTTGTTGCAGACGTGTTTGCTGCATCTACCAGCTCGCACATACTGCAGACGCAACACATCACCTGCCTTACCATCTTTATAATGTGTTAATTTATTATTTTTCTTAATTTGTAATTAATAAACCTGAAAGCTCCCTCAATAAGTGTGTAGATAAGCAAGAGGAGAGGAGCCAAAGGTGGATTCTTGGGGAACTCCAGAGATGACAGGAGAGCAGGAAAACCATGGCTGGAGATACCTGGCTGCCTACAGATAGGTGGGAATGGAATCATGCAAGGGCAGCTGTATGAAACTGGATGACAGAGGAGAAACATTGAAAGAGAATGGACAGGTCAGCCATATGAAATGCTATGGAAAACTTCAGGAGGATGATACTTCAGACTTCTACATAGGGAGTTCCTTGTTTCTAGAGATTGTAGGTCCACAGCACAAAACTGTTCATAATTTGGCACAATTTTACACTAATATTGGCAATTCACTTAAACGTCTGTTAAGAATGCTCTTCTGAGGATGGAATGAAAGCGTAATGGGTGATGGATCCCTGTCTGCAATTCCCCACAAGAAATACTATGGCTTTCAGCCAAGTCAATGTGGCCAATTGTCAACTGGAGGCCAGGCATTTAACCCACAGGAACAGCTGTGATAATCCTGCTTCCAATAGCATTACTTGGCTTGTTTCTGCGGCAGAGCAAGAGAAACAGTGAGAATTGCAGTTTAGCCAACTTTTGCAGTCAGGCCAACCATGAATGGAGAGCAGCAAGTTCACCAAGGGTTAAGAGGAAATGGGTCGCAGATGGCCCATGGCCATGTCACTCAATAAGAGGGAGCTTTGCATTGCATTACATCTAACTCATGCTTCATCATTTCTCCTCACTAGTGCAGGGATGCTGAGGACAGTTATTGTGCCACAGCTGAAATCTATTAGTTCAGGCAATCAAACTTGGTTCCCTCCTAGTTTTGTATGGCTTGATGCCACACCAGACATGTCGCACAACTAAACCATTGAGGGACCTGTGAATTATTTTTGTTTTGACATCACTAAACTGTTTCCACTGACAGGAGGGGCAGTAACCAGAGGACACAGATTTAAAGTAATTAGCAAAAGAACTAAAGGGGAGATGAGAATTTTTTTTACACCGAGTTATGATCTCGAATGTACTGCCTGAAAGGGAGGTGGAAACATAGAAGATAGGAGCAGGAGTAGGCCATTCAGCCTTCAAGCCTGCTCTGCCATTCATTATGATCATGGCTGATCATCCAACTCAGTAACCTGTTCCCGCTTTCCCCCCATACCCTTTGATCCCTTTAGACCCAAGAGCTGCATCTAACTCCTTTTTGAAAATATTCAATGTTTTGGCCTCAACTGCGTTCTATGGTAGCGAATTCCACAGGCTCACCAGTCTCTGGGTGAAGAAATTTCTCCTCATCTCAATCCTGAAAGATTTGCCCCGTATCCTTAGACTATGATCCCTGGTTCTGGACTCCTCCACCATTGGGAACGTCCTTCCTGCATCTACCCTGTCAAGTCCTGTTAGAATTTTATAGGTTTCTATGAGATCCCCCCTCACTCTTCTGAACTCCAGCGAATATAATCCGAACCGACTCAATCTCTCCTCATACATCAGTCCCACCATCCCAGGAATCAGTCTGGTAAACCTTCGCTGCACTCCCTCTATAGCAAGAACATCCTTCCTCAGATAAGGAGACCAAAACTGCACACACTATTCCAGGTGTGGCCACACCAAGGCCCTGTATAATTGCAGCAAGACATCCCTGCTCCTGTACTCGAATCGTCTCGCTATGAAGGCCAACATACCATTTGCCTTTTTTACCACCTGTTGCACCTGCATGCTGACCTTCAGCGACTGGTGTATGAGAACACCCAGGTCTCGCTGCATATTGCCCTCTCTCAGTTTATAGCTGTTCAGATAATAATCTGCCTTCCTGTTTTTGCTACCAAAGTGGATAACCTCACATTATCCGCATTATACTGCATCTGCTTACTCAACTTGTCCAAATCACCCTGAAGCCTCTCTGCATCCTCCTCACAACTCACCCTCCCACCCAGTTTTGTGTCATCTGCAAATTTGGAAATATTACATTTAGTTCCCTCATCTAAATCATTAATATATATTGTGAATAGCTGGGGTCCTAGCACCGATCCCTGCGGTACCTCACTAGTCACTGCCTGCCATTTGGAAAAAGACCCATTTATCCCTACTCTTTGTTTCCTGTCTGCCAACCAATTTTCTATCCATCGCAATACACTATCCCCAATCCCATGCGCTTTAATTTTACACACTAATCTCTTATGTGGGACTTTGCTGAAAGCCTTCTGAAAGTCCAAATAAACCACATCCACTGGCTCCCCCTCATCAACTGTACTAGTTACATCCTCGAAGAATTCTAATAGATTTGTCAAGCATGATTTCCCTTTCGTAAATCCATGCTGACTCTGCCCGATTCTACCACTGTTCTCTAAGTGCTCTGCTATAAAATATTTGATAATGGACTCTAGAATTTTCCCCACTACCGACGTCAGGCTGACTGGTCTATAATTCCCTGCTTTCTCTCTACCTCCCTTTTTTAAATAGTGGGGTTACATTAGCAATCCTCCAATCTGTAGGAACTGTTCCAGAGTCTATAGAATCTTGAAAGATGACCACCAATGCATCCACTATTTCGAGGGCCACTTCCTTAAGTACTCTGTGACGCAGACCATCAGGCCCTGGGGATTTATCGGCCTTCAATCCCATCAATTTCCCCAACACCATTTCTCTACTAATACTGATTTCCTTCAGTTCCTCTCTCTCACTAAGCCATGTGTTCCCCAACATTTCTGGTATGATATTTATGTCCTCCTTTGTGAAGACAGAACCAAAGTATGCATTTAGTTGGTCAGCCATTTCTTTGTTCCCCATAATAAATTCCCCTGTTTCTGACTGTAAGAGACCTACATTTGTCTTCACTAATCTTTTTCTCTTCACATACCTATAGAAACTTTTACAGCCAGTTTTTATGTTCCCCGCAAGCTTGCTCTTGTTCTCTATTTTCCCCTTCTTAATCAATCCCTTGGTCCTCCTTTGCTGAATTCTAAACTGCTCCCAATCCTCAGGTCTGTTGTTTTTCCTGGCAAATTTGTATGCCTCTTCCTTGGATCTAATGCTATCTCTAATTTCCCTTGTAAGCTATGGTTTGGCTACCTTTCCCGTTTCACTTTTGCGCCAGACAAGGGCGGCACAGTGGCGCAGTGGTTAGCACCGCAGCCTCACAGCTCCAGCGACCCGGGTTCGATTCTGGGTACTGCCTGTGTGGAGTTTGCAAGTTCTCCCTGTGTCTGCGTGGGTTTTCTCCGGGTGCTCCGGTTTCCTCCCACACGCCAAAAGACTTGCAGGTTAATAGGTAAATTGGCCATTATAAATTGTCACGAGTATAGGTAGGTGGTAGGGAAATATAGGGACAGGTGGGGATGTTTGGTAGGAATATGGGATTAGTGTAGGATTAGTATAAATGGGTGGTTGATGTTCGGCACAGACTCGGTGGGCCGAAGGGCCTGTTTCAGTGCTGTATCTCTAAAAAAAAAAATTGTTGCAGTTCATCCATGCGCTGTTTAAATGTTTGCCATTGCCTATCCACCGTCATCCCTTTAAGTAACGTTTCCCAATCCATCATAGCCAACTCGCGCCTCATACTTTCGTAGTTTCCTTTCCTAAGATTCAGGACCCTAGTCTCAGAATCAACTACGTCACTCTCCATCTTGATGAAGAATTCTATCATGTTATGGTTGCTCATCCCCAAGGGGTCTCGCACCACTAGATTGTCAATTATTCCTCTCTCATTATACAGATTCAACAATAACTTTCAAAAGGGAATTGGATGCAGTTTATTTATTATTTATTTAGAGATACAGCACTGAAACAGGCCCTTCGGCCCACCGTGTCTGTGCCGATCATCAACCACCCATTTATACTAATCCTACACTAATCCCATATTCCTACCACATCCCCACCTGTCCCTATATTTCCCTACCACCTACCTATACTAGGGGCAATTTATAATGGCCAATTTACCTATCAACCTGCAAGTCTTTGGCTGTGGGAGGAAACCGGAGCACCCGGTGAAAACCCACACAGTCACAGGGAGAACTTGCAAACTCCGCACAGGCAGTACCCAGAATTGAACCCGGGTCGCTGGAGCTGTGAGGCTGCGGTGCTAACCATTGCGCCTGAAGGGGAAAAAATTACAGGGCTCTGCAGAAAGAGCTGGGGAGTGGGACTAATTGAATAGCTGTTTCCAAGAGCTGGCATCAGCATGATGTGCCGAATTGCTGCCTCCTGTGATAACTATATAAAAAAAAGTCATGGTGAAATGCCCTAACGTGTTGGTAAATGACTACACAAGCTGCAGAAGGTTTCTGATAGAGATGGTTAGGGGCAATAGGGATCAACTACCTGCCAAGACTTGCTAAGTGAATGCAACATAATTGTAGGGGTTGACATTTGATGAAATCACTTTGGCTTTCTTGAGTAGTACATGTTCAGAGCTGGAGTAAAGATTTATTATAGCGAGCTCAGTCCCAAGGGTGAAAGATCCAGGCTATAAAAGTGAGAGGTAATAGTGACAGTCAATAAATCCTGTGTGTTCAGATGCATAAACAATCCATAGGATAATTATAAACTGCACGAAAGCATTTTAAATTTAACTTCATGCTTCATCATGGTGCCACACGTGACAAGTCTTATTTAAACAGACGATGACCTGTAAGCCTTAATGCAGTGTCACCAGGTTACTGGAAGATGTTTTGACAAATGGACAAGCACCCAGGCTTTGAATGCTTTCCATAGTAATGAGAAGTATTTCTTTTTATTCCACCCGTCCAATTTTTCCCATCCTGAAAGCATTGAATCTTGCTGCCCTATCCCCATGCTAGCTGACACTGTCAATGGTTTTCTCTCCTCAGACGCTGTTCTATTTTCCTTCAAAATCATTATTCCTTCTTTCTCAAAAAGCTTATCTTTGTGCTGTCTTTGCCAATTACCACCGAATTTGCAATTCCCCTTTCTTCTCTAAAGTCCTTGAACATATTATTTATTACCTCCCAGCTCAATTATCAATCTCACCTATAACATCCTATTCAAATTTCTCTAGTCCAGCTTTTGCACTTCTCATAGCACTGAAATGGCCCTAATCAGATTCATGATCACTGTCCTTTGTGAATACAGTAGTTTATCTCTCCTCATCTCCTTTGCAGAGTTTGACAAGGTTGACCATGCATTCCTAATCCAATGCCTTTCCTTCACTCTCTGCTTCAGTGAGACTTCTCTCAAATGGTCCTGTTCCTGTCCTTCTGAATGTAGCCACCATATCTTTAACAATGGGTTCACTTCCCTCCCCCACACTGATAACTACTGATTCCTTCAAAGATTTATACTTGTCCCCACCTTATTCATTCCTGCATTTAAAAAAATTTTTCACGGGATGTGGGCGTCGCTGGCTAAGGCAGCATTTATTGCCCACCCCTAATTGCCCTTGAGAAGGTGGTGGTGAGCCGCCTTCTTGAACCGCTGCAGTCCATGTAGAGTAGGTAAACCCACAGTGCTGTTAGGAAGGGAGTTCCAGGACTTTGACCCCGTGACAGTGAAGGAATGGTGATATAGTTCCAAGTCAGGGTGATGAGTGGTTTGGAGAGGAACTTGCAGGTGCTGATGTTCCCATGCATCTGCTGCCATTGTCCTTCTAGGTGGTAGAGGTCGCCGGTTTGGAAGATGCTGTTGAAGGAGCCTTGGTGAGTTGCTGCAGTGCATCTTGTAGATGGTACACACTGCTGCCACTGTGCATCGGTGGTGGATGGGGTGCCAATCAAGCAGATAACTTCACATTTTCCCACATTATACTCCATTTGCCAAATTTTTGCTCACTCACTTAACCTAACTATATCCCTTTGTAGCCTCCTTAAGTCCTCTTCACAACTTACTTTCTTACCTATCTTTGTGTCATCAGCAAATTTAGCAATCATACATTTGGTCCCTTCATCCAAGTCATCGAGCTGGCTGCTTTGTCCTGGATGGTGTCGAGCTTCTTGAGTGTTGTTGGAGCTGTATCCATCCAGGCAAGTGCAGAGTATTTCATCACGCTCCTGACTCGTGCCTTGTAGATGGTGGACAGGCTTTGAGGAGTCAGGAGGTGAGTTACTTGCCACAGAATTCCTAGCCTCTGACCTGCCCTTGTAGCCACGGTATTTATATGTCTGGTCTGGTTCAGATTCTGGACAATGGTAACCCCAGGATGTTGATAGTGGGGGATTCAGCGATAGTAGTGCATTGAATGTCAAGGGGACTTGGTTGGATTCTCTCTTGTTGCAGGTCACTGCCTGGCACTTGTGTGATGCGAATGTTACTTGCCACTTATCAACCCAAGCCTGGATATTGTCCAGGTCTTGCTGCATTTCTACACAGACTGCTTCAGTATCTGAAGAGTCACGAATGGTACTGAATATTGTGCAGTCATCAGCGAACATCCCCAGCTCTGACCTTATGATGGAGGGAAGGTCATTGATGAAGCCGCTGAAGATTGTTGGGCCTAGGACACTACACTGAGAAACTCCTGCAGTGATGTCCTGGAGCTGAGATGATTGACCTCCAACAACCACAACCATCTTCCTTTGTGCTAGGTATGACTCCAAACAGTGGAGAGTATTCCCTCTGATTCCCATTGACTCCAGTTTTGCTAGGGCTCCTTGATGCCATACTCGGTCAAATGTTGCTTTGATATCAAGGGAAGTCACTCCCACCTCACCTCTGGAGTTCAGCTCTTTTGTCCATGTTTGGACCAATGCAGTAATGAGGTCAGGAGCTGAATGGTCCTGGCAGAACCCAAACTGAGAGTCAGTGAGCATACTATTGCTGAATAAGTGCTGCTTGACAGCACTGTCGACAACACCTTCCATCACCTTGCTGATGATCGAGAGCAGACTGATGGGGCAGTAATTGGCTGGGTTGTGTACAGGACATACCTGGGAAATTTTCCACATTGTCGGGTAGAAGTAACAAACAACATGGGGAACCTGTGGATGTGGTGTACTTGGATTGCCAGAACGCATTTGACAAGGTGCCACATCAAAGGTTACTAAGCAAAATCAGAGCTCATGGTGTTGGGGGTGATGTATTAGCATGGCTAAAGGACCAAAATAAAAACAAGAAATGCTGGAAATATGCAGCAGGTCTGGCAGCAGCTGTGGAGAGAGAAGCAGAGTTTCAGGTCAGTGACCCTTCATCAAAACTGCTGGTTGGCTAACAGGAAGCAGAGCAGGGATAAATGGGTCTTTTTTGGGTTGGCAAGCTGTAACTAGTACAGAGGGATCCACAAGGATCAGTGCTGGGGCCTGAACTATTTACAATTTACATCGATGACTTGGATGAAGGGACTGAAGGTATGGTAGCTAAATTTGCTGATGACACAAAGATAGGTAGGAAAGTAAGTTGTGAAGAGGACGTAAGGAGGCTACAAAGGGATACAGTTAGGTTAAGTGAGTGGGCAAAAAGTTGGCAAATGGAGCATCATGTGGAAAAATGTGAAGTTATCCACTTTGGCAGGAAGAATAGTGAAGCAGCATATTATTTAAATGGAGAGAGATTGCAGAACTCTGAGGTACAGAGGGATCTGGGTGTCCTGGCACATAAATCACAAAAGATTGGTATGCAGATACAGCAAGTGATTAGGAAGACAAATGGAATGTTGTCATTTATTGCAAGGGCAATGGAATATAAAAGTAGGGATGTTTTGCTACAGTTGTATAGGGTATTGGTAAGACCACATCTGGAGTACTGTGTACAGTTTTGGTCTCCTTATTTGAGAAAGGATATAAATGCATTAGAGGCAATGCAGAGAAGGTTCACTCGACTGAAACAAAAACAAGAAATGCTGGATTCACTCAGCAGGTCTGGCAGCATCTGTGGAAAGAGAAGCAGAGTTAACGTTTCGGGTCAGTGACCCTTCTTCGGAACTTTTGTTTCAGATTTCCAGCATCCGCAGTATTTTGCTTTCACTCGACTGATACCTGGGCATTATCTTTTGAGGAAAGGTTGGACAGGTTGGGTCTGTACTCATTGGAGTTTAGAAGAATGAGAGGTGATCTTATTAAAACATATAAGATCCTGAGGTGACTTGACAGGGTGGATGTTGAAAGGATGTTTCCCCTTGTGGGAGAGACTAGAAATAGGGGACGCAGTTTAAAAATAAGGGTCGCCCATTTAAGACAGAGATGAGAAATGTTTTCTCTCTGAGGGTCGTGAGTGTTTGGAACTCTCTTCCTCAAAAGGCAGTGGAAGCAGAGTCTTTAAATATTTTTAAGGCAGAGGTAGATAGATTCTTGATAAGCAAGGGGGTGAAGGTTTATTGGGGGTAGGTGGGAAAGTGGCATTCAGACCACAATCAGATGAGCCATGATCTTGTTAAATGGTGGAGCAGGCATGAAGGAGCTGCTTCTAATTCGTATGATCGTATGCCATTGTTGTCACTGTACTGGAACAGCTTAGCTAGGGGTGCGGCCAGTTCTGGAGCACGTCTTCAGTACTGTTGCCGGAATGTTGTGAACTGGAGTGAACTGAATTGGCTGAAGACTGGCAATTGTGATGGTGGGGACCTCAGGAGGAGGCCCCTTGGTGACATTGTCCGCAGGCCCACATTGTATACCAGTTGGCATACAGCTTTAATATTTTTCCCATTTGTTCTCTGGATGTGAGCAAAGCTAACAAGGTTGCATTTAGTGCCCATTCCTAGTTCCACTGACACCACTGTGTCAGCCAATGAGTTATAGGTTGGGCGGGACTTAAGGAAGGACATTCAGCTAACATGGCCCTTTTGCACAGCAAACGGAGTCTATTTAAACAGCACACTAGAGAAAACAGCCTATTTACTCAGCAACTCTAGACTATCTAGAACGAATCTCCACAAACTACAGCAAACAGAGCTCATGTCCGAAGCTACAGCAACATCTTCCAATAAAAGCAGGGTTATTTTCCCAGCAAAATACAGTGAATGGAGGATAGTTACAGAATAAAACATGTTTATTTTTTCCAGAAAAATGCAGCGAGTGGAGGATAATTAATACAAATTATGTGCGTAAACAGGGGACTTACCCAATCTCCTCTATTCTGGCCGGGAATAGGGATGTCACTATATGCAGTCTTCCTAGTTGCGTTGAGGAGGTGGTAGGCTTCCTTTTGTAGTGATTGTTGGTCAGACACTTTAGAGGCAGAAAGAGTCAACTGTGTAATGTCAGATTAGCAGCATCTATGCCAGGCATGATAAGGGTTACAGGTTTCCTTACTTGAAGGACATTAGTGAAGTTGTTGGGTTTTTACTGTAATTCAGCACTTTTCAAGGTCATTTTATTCTGGTGCCAGCCCACAAATTATCTAGTGTATTAGATTCAATTTCACAATTTGCCTTGGTGGGATTTGAACTCCGGGTTGCAATATGAATATACCCTACACTGTGATATCCCTACGGTAAAATAACCCACTGACAGTGACTATGTTCAGACACAAGAATTGATTGGATTTGAATTGATAACTGATAGGTTGCTAGTTCAATACAGTAACCACTACACTTCTCTTCTTCTCTTCTTCTTTGGCCTCCTTGTCTCAAGAGACAATGGGTAAGCGCCTGGAGGTGGTCAGTGGTTTGTGCAGCAGCACCTGGAGTGGCTATAAAAGCCAATATTAGAGTGACAGACTCTTCCACAGGTGCTGCAGAAGAAATTGTTTGTTGGGGCTGTTACACAGTTGGATCTCCCCTTGCGCTTCTGTCTTTTTTCCTGCCAACTGCTAAGTCTCTTCGACTCGCCACACTTTAGCCCCGCCTTTATGGCTGCCCACCAGCTCTGCCCACCACTACACTACAGTCCTGTTTATTACCTTATTGCTGTCAGACTGTTGGTGTAAGATCCATTCTTGGGTGAGTCACAGCTTCATCAACATTGGGAAGAACAAAGCCATTGCCCTCAGCCTTCACTTCAACATTCATTCCATTCCCTTCCACAGCCACTGTTTGACGTTTAATAAACCATTAACAACCCAAGTATCTTGTTCATCCTTACTTCAACACGAGGCCCTGTTTTGTCTCCACCAGTAAGACTGCTTGCTTCCACCTCCACGACATTGCCTACTGTTGGCTCTCAAAGAACAAAGAACAGTACAGCACAGGAACAGGCCATTCGGCCCTCCAAGCCTGCGCCGATCTTGATGCCTGCCTAAACTAAAACCTTCTGCACTTCCGGGGACCGTATCCCTCTATTCCCATCCTATTCATGTATTTGTCAAGATGCCTCTTAAACGTCGCTATTGTACCTGCTTCCACCACCTCCCCCGGCAGCAAGTTCCAGGCACTCACCACCCTCTGTGTAAAGAACTTGCCTCGCACATCCCCTCTAAACTTTGCCCCTCTCACCTTAAACCTATGTCCCCTAGTAACTGACTCTTCTACCCTGGGAAAAAGCTTCTGACTATCCACTCTGTCCATGCCGCTTATAACTTTGTAAACCTCTATCATGTTACCCCTCCACCTCCGTCGTTTCAGTGAAAACAATCTGAGTTTATCCAACCTCTCCTCATAGCTAATGCCCTCCAGACCAGGCAACATCCTGGTAAACCTCTTCTGTACCCTCTCCAAAGCCTCCACGTCCTTCTGGTAGTGTGGTGATCAGAATTGCACGCAATATTCTAAGTGTGGCCTAACTAAGTGGCCTAACTAAGTGTGGCCCTTCTGCTGCTGAAACTCTGATCCATGCCTTTGTCACCTCTGGACTTCAACACTATGCTTGTTGGTGTCCCATCCTGCACCCTCCATAAACTATATGAATCCTCTCTAATGACTGGCAGCACCATAGGAAAGCAGTGTATTAGAACATAGGATACACCAATGTATCAAGTTATACAATTGATCCTGCAAAACATCTCTTACTGTCCAGCATCCCTTTACCCACACTGCCGCCCCCCCCCCCCCCCACAACTCACGCCACAACCTTTCTCCCTTTCTAACTTATGATGAGATAGTGTCCCAAGGGCTCCAGCAGCATAATTGGCCACTTTTTATAAGATCCCAGAGAGGTTGTGTTGGGAGGTGAATTGAGTTTTGAAGGGAACGGCAGCTGAAGGCGCACCTGTTCTCACCAATCATTACCTGTGAATGTAGCTTCCAGCAGGAAATTGGAAATCTGCTGTCCTTGCCTGGTTTGGCCTATATGTGACTCCAGACCCACAGCAATGTGGTTGACTCTTAACTGCCCTCTGAAATGGCCTAGCAAGCCATGCAGTTGTCAAGATGGGCCGCAAATGCTGGCCTTGCCAGTGACACCACATCCCATGAATGACTAATAAAAAGGAGCCACAGGATAACATAAAAGCACAGGACTGCAACTGATTTTACCCCTTCCTAGCCCAGGATCACTGCGGGTAATTGTACAATCTCTACTGCAACCCCAACTGAGGTCAGCAAATGTGAGGCAAGTAGTGAATCACTGGGATATTTTGCCAGTGGCTTTATCCACTAAACTGCTGGTGATTCTTTGCTCAGAGTGTTGAGAATATGGAACTCGCAACTGCATGGAGTGGTTGAGGTGATTAGCATTGATGAATTTAAATGCAAAGGAGAAATGAATATAGGATGTGTTGATGAGGTGACATGAAGTAAGGTGGGAGGAGGCTCATATAGATCACCAACAGCTTCACACCTCCTTTGTTTCAGAAGAAGACATTCAATTCTGGAATGTTTTAGGATAGGTGTAAGATGGATCCCATTAACACCTTTTGGCTTTGAAGATTTGTCCTTGGTCTTTGTCAGACAGTTTGAATACACATTTCTTCAGTGGCGATTTTGGACCATTGTTCACTTTTTAAAATAATTGTTCATTTTTAAAAGACAAAGGCTGTTTTCATAACTCTTCAGAGTTTGTCCTTGTTTTTGTGTAGTATCGCATTTCTGGTATGCCTGATACTATATACATCACCACTTACTTATCAACTGTTTCAACCCCACAGAAAATACTTAAAAAAAAACTAGGGAAGGAATGGGCTGAAAGCTGTCAACTGGCCTGAGAAATACACAAGCCGTTGAAATGCACCCTACATACTCACCCATCCAAAAAAACAACTAACAAGATGCTTATTAAATTGGGAAAAAGGTACCATATTCTGAATAATAGAATAGCTGGCAGTGAGAAGGAATTTAACAAAGTGAGATTTTTTTTAAAACTGGGATAAATTCCTCCACACAGGAACGGTTCGCACTTCTGTCATACAGGGCGGTGTCAGTTTTCACCAGCTCTGGTAGGTAGCATCGATAAAACCGATCTCTTGACTCGAAAATCTCCTGCGCAAAATGACCAGCAGTTTTTTTCATAGTTCCCAGTCACATCATAACAGCATGGGATTGGATTGGAAGCACCAAGGGGTCCTGCAAAGAACGACCTGAGGCAACCACCACCGCAAGGCTTAAACCAGTCTTTTCAAGGGGCTCAGGTATTTGTTGGCGCGACATAGAAAGTGTGCAAAGGGAAGACTTTGTTTTTTTACAGTAACAAGGCTTAAGATCTACACTAACCCTAGCTACAAGCAGAATTTGTGCGTATCAATACAGCAATTGATTGGCACCTTCAAGAGCCTAATGCCAACAGGCAGTAGTGAATGTCCCACTAGTAAAATGAAAAAGGACATTCTACAGCAGTAGTAGTAATTCAGTGTAATTTCATTTTGAAAAGTACATTTTCCATTTAGCCCATATTAAAATCAGTTGGCAGTCTCAGACGCAGCCACTCTGCAATTCAGATATTGCATCTCCAGCTAGGCTTCCAAGTGGCGGTGAGACGTAATTAGGGGCTTTGAACTCTCAAGGCTTACTTCGTAAATTTAGAAGCAATTGTTTCTATCACCTGAATTCAGGCTTCTGGTCTGGGCAAAGGAGAAACCTTCAGAGGGAAGAAGGAGAGTGAGGGAGAGGGGAGGAGAGAGAGGCGTGGGGGAGAGAGGAGGTGGAAGGAAGGAGAGATGGAGGGGAGAAAGATGGAGCGGAGGGCAAGAGAGGGGGAGAAAAGAGGGGAGGATGGAGACAGGGGGTGGGGGAGAGAAAGAGGGAGGGGAGGGACAGAGGGAGGGAAGTTAGAGAGAGAAGGGGAAAAGAGAAGGGAGGGAAGGGGTGAGGGAGATGGAAGGGTGAGGGATTGAGGGAAGAGGTTGATGGAGGAGGAAGGGGTTGAGAGTGAGGGAAGGGGTTGAGAAGAAGGGTAAAGGTTGAAGGGGAGGAAAGGGATTGAGTCAAGTTGGGGGGAGTCACTGGGGGGGGAAGAGCCAGTGGGGGGGGGGAAGAATCTGGGAGGAAGAGTCACTGGAGGGAGGGGAAGAGACACTGGGGGGGAGAGTCATTGTGGGAGAGGAAACACGGGGGGGGAGAGTCACTGGGGGGGAGAGTCATTGGCAGGGGAAGAGACACTGGGGGGGGGGGAGAGTTACGGGGGAAGAGTCACTTGGGGGGGAGGGGAAGAGACAATGTGGGGGGGAAAGAATCATGGGGGGGGGGAAGGTCACTGAGCGGGGGGGGGGAAAGAGTCACGGGGGGAGAAGCGTCACTGGTCAGGGAAAAGAGTCACTGGGGGGGGAGCAAAGAGTTACTGGGGAGGGAGGTCACTGGGGGGCAGAAAAGAGTTACTGGGGGGGGAAGGAGTCACTGGGGGGGGGAGAAAAGAGTCACTGGGGAGGGAAGTCACTGGGGGGGGGAAAGCGTCACTGGGGGGGAAGGAGTCACTGGGGGGGAGAAAAGAGTCACTGGGGGGGGGAGGGAAGTCACTGGGGGGGGGGAAGTAGTCACTGGGGGGGAGCAAAGAGTCACTGGGGGGGAGCAAAGAGTCACTGGGGGGAGAAAAGAGTCACTGGGGGAGGGAAAAGAGTCACTGGGGGAGAGAAAAGAGTCACTGGGGGAGAGAAAAGAGTCACTGGTGGGGGAGCAAAGAGTCACTGGGGGAGAGAAAAGAGTCACTGGCGGGGAGCAAAGAGTCACTGGGGGGGAGCAAAGAGTCACTGGGGGAGGGAAAAGAGTCACTGGCGGAGAGAAAAGAGTCACTGGTGGGGGAGAAAAGAGTCACTGGGGGGGGAGAAAGGAGTCACTGGCGGGGAGAAAAGAGTCACTGGGGGAGGGAAAAGAGTCACTGGTGGGGGAGAAAAGAGTCACTGGCGGGGAGAAAAGAGTCACTGGGGGAGAGAAAAGAGTCACTGGTGGGGGAGAAAAGAGTCACTGGGGGGGGAGAAAAGAGTCACGGGGGGAAAGATTCATGGGGTGGGGGGGAGAAAAGAGTCACGGGGGAAAGAGTCACGGGGTGGGGGGGGGAAAGAGTCACTGGGGGGGGGGAAGAGTCATGGGGGGAAAGATTCATGGGGTGGGGGGGAAAGAGTCACTGGGGGGATGAAAATAGTCACTGGAAGGAGAAAATAGTCACGGGGTGGGGAGGGAAAGAGTCATGGGGGGGAGAGGGATAGCAAGAGGGAAGGGGAAGAGGAAGGGGAGAGCGAGGAGGGTGAGGGGATAGAGGGAGGGGTTAAGATGCGGAGGGTGGGGAGGCAGGAAGAGAGGCAGTGGTGGGAGGGAGAGGCGGTTGTTGTGAGTGACAGTGGAAGGGAGAGGCAGTGAGGAGGAGAGAGGGATGGGGGTGCAGGAGCGAGGCAGAGGGGGACAGGGAGGCAGAGAGGATAGAGGGGTAGGAGAGGGGAGAGGTAGGAGTGAAGGGAGCGAAGGTAGGGTGAGATTAAACATGAGAGGGAAGGAAATCCAGGAAACATGCGCATAGGAAAGAAAAAGCAAGAGACCTCAAGAAAGAGGGAAATAGAGTGACATGAGGAATAGTGCAAGCTCTAGTGCACCTGTGCAGTGAAAGCATGAGTGAGACATAGACCATGCAAGGGAGATTGTGCGGACCAAGAGTGAGAGAAAGCGGGCATGATTCAGTAGCAGGCAAGGGAATGCGAGGATGAACGAAAGAGGAAAAGAAACATGAGTGTAAGAGAAAAACTGAGCCAGTGAGCACAGTGAGAGCATTAAAGAAACCAGTTGAAACCCAAGCCATGAGTGATAAGAAAGCAGTTGGACAGCAGTATTGTCACTAGGTTTATAGAACTGAGAGTATCAGTACTTCATAATACTGTTACACAACTCAACATAGTCTCCCAGAAAACGCAAGATTGGAAGTACTAAACCTACTCCTTCACTTTTTCAAAGTCCATGTTTCATATGATTGATGACCATTACATTTTTCTGAATTAATAGTGTAAAATAGTTGAGATGAATTTTGAAAACTCAGACAGTAAGATACTTGCGAGTGACAATTGGAACTGTGGCCCAGAGAGTGGCAGCAGGTTGAGGGCCAGATGGAAAAACCCAGCTTTTAGAAAAGAAAGATGAAAAATAAAATGATGTATAACTGCTGCAGAATCACAACTGCAATGCAGAGGCAGCCAGTATACAAGCATGTTTCAGGTGAAGATGACAGATCACTCTGCATACAGTTTTCATTTGTTTATTTATGGAGAGTACACTGGGGAGTTGATCAATTGGAGGGATTCAATGCTTGTAAAAGTCTCTTAAACCTGACAATTACTTTGGGGAAGGGCTGAGGTAGGGGCTGCAGCAGGCAACGTGTGGAGGTTGAAGCAAGCAGTCCGACTGGTGGAGTCAATACAGGGCCTCATGCTGAAGTCAGGGTTGAACAAGACACTTGGGTTGTTAATGGTTTGTTGAGCCTCAGACAGTGGCTGTGGAGGGGAATGGATTTGGTGGAAATGGAGTGGAGTTTGAGGTGGAAGCTGAGGGTGGCAGCTTTGGCCTTCCCAAATTTGATGAAGCTGTGACTCATCCAAAGTCATGCTATTCACAACTAATTTTTGTAATAGTGTGCTTTCCATATTTAGAAAGGATGCAAAGTTTAAAAACAGCAGGGGGAATCTAACCCCACATAACAAGCGGGCAAACATTTTACTGTAGGGAATTTGAGAGATACAATTTAAGAAAAGGGTGGGATTCCAGAGGAACATAGGAACAGGAGGAGACCATTTAGTCCCGCGAACCTGTTCCACTGTTCAATGAGATCATGGCTGATCTGCAACCTAACTACATATACCCACCTTTTCCTCATATCCCTTAATACCTTTGGATAACAAAAATCAAACTAAGTTTTAAAATTGTTACAACTGAGGCAGGAGGAGTGCACTGTAAATTCAGTCCCACTTCTCCACAGGTCACAGCATCAATAAATTTTCCCACTTACCGAAACAGCCAATTAGATACTCCATTTGTCCCCAGAATAAAGCACACCAACCAGGTTTCTTTAATAAACAACAAAATTATCCGTTTATTGTAAAACCTAGTCTTAACCAATAATGAAGCAAATATATACTTGAATCGAAATATTAAAGCCCTGTATTTTTATATATATCCTAGCCCTCACACACACACATCCAAAAACTGGTTAACCAGGAAAAAAGGGATTTTTGTTTATAGCTGTTTCAAAGGAATAAAAGGAATTTAAAAAAAATTAGACTGCAATGATCTGGAAGGAAGTTCTTTGGTTTGGCGAGGTGTCCCGAAGTCTCAATTGGTTGCCGCTCAAAGTCTTTCCAGGCGAGGTTTATGAACAGTCTGTGTTGGGTAGGCGTTCAAAGAAATTCAACTGTAGAAGGCTTCACATAGGTCTTCCATCAGGGGTGTAGCAATAGGTATCAGTTCTCACATTTGACGCAAAAGTCCTTTTAAAGATGCAAGGTTTCTGCAAATTCAGGGTTTCTTCAAAAACGCAGGAGGCAACAGTACCACTTCATACAAGCTTTTTTGCTTTTCAAGAGCAAGGATTCCTTACAGAGAGATAATAGTTATTTGTTTTTTCTTCTGATCTCCAGGCAGGTCCAAATGAAATTCCAATTGCCTGCTTTAGTCCAAACCCACTGGCTTTTAAAGTTCAAAAATGAAACTAAAATTTTCCAGAAACAAGTCTCTTGTCACAAATCCCCTGTTGGTTTCCTTGAAATTACCTGGTTTCCAGTATTTGTTTACTGGTTAAAACCAGGAACCTCTTGTTGACCTTGCTTTTAATTTTAAAAGCATCCATAAAGTTCAGCTATCTCCAGATGTTTTAATGTCCACTGAAATCCTTTTCAGTTTTTAAAAACATAGAATCCCAAGTTTGAATACAAAAAATTGGAAATCCTCATAACAAAATTAACAACTGATCTAGCTTTTGCGGAAGAGAGTTCCAAACTTGCCTTTGCATATGAAGAAGTGTTTCCTAATTTCACTCCTGAAAGGATACTGAAGCAGTCCATGTCCATATGCAGCAAAACCTGGACAACATCCAGGCTTGGACTGATAAGTGGCAAGTAATATTGGTGCCACACAAGTGCCAGACAATGACCATCTCAAATAAGAGAGAATCCAACCATCTCCCTTTGATGTTCAATGGCATTACTATCGCTGAATCCCCCACTATCAACATCCTGGGGGTTACCATTGAACAGAAACTGAACTGGACCAGCCACATAAATGCTGTGGCTACAATAGCAGGTCAGAGGCTGAGAATTCTGCAGCGAGTAACTCACCTCCTGACTCCCCAATGCCTGTCCACCATCTACAAGGCACAAGTCAGGAGTGTGATGGAATACTCTCCACTTGCCTGGATGGGTGCAGCTCCAACAATACTCAAAAAGCTCGACACCATCCAGAACAAAGCAGTCCACTTGATTGGCACCCCATCCACCACCTTCACCATTCACTTCCTTCACCACTGACGCACAGTGGTAGCAGTGTATACCATCAACAAGATGCATTGCAGCAACTCACCAAAGCTCCTTAGACAGCACCTTACAAACTCATGACCTCTACCACCTAGAAGGACAAGGGCAGCAAATGCATGGGAACACCACCACCTGAAAGTTCCCCTCCAAGCCACACACCATCCTGACTTGGAACTATATCGCCGTTTCTTCACTGTCACTGGGTCAAAATCCTGGAACTCACTTCTTAACAGCACTGTGGGTGTACCAACCTCACATGGACAGCAGTGGTTCAAGAATGCAGCTCAGCATCACTTTCTCAAGGGCAATTAGGGATGGGCAATAAATGCTGGCCTATCCAGTGCTGCCCACATCTCACGAACGAATATGAAAAAACTTACCAGGAGGTGAGAGATAACAGCTTTTCCTAAAAAAAAAAAGACAGCAGAGAGAGAAAGAGAGACTCACCCAGAAGGAGAAGCAACATTTAACAGCTTGCATTTTCAGCAAGCTGGAAAGAAGATGCTCTGCTGAAAAAATCTGACATCTATATTCTACAGTAATGAGAGCTAGATGTAACCGACCGACTTCAACAGAAACTTCAACCAAGAGAGAAATCTACAATCATCTTAAGCCGGCATCCATTGAGAACTTGATTCTTGATAACCATCTCCCCATAATGTTCAATGGCATTACTATCGCTGAATTCCCCGCTCTCATTGCTGTACAATATAGATGTCAGATTTTTTCAGCAGAGCATCTGCTTTCCAGCTTTTCTGCAAATGCAAGCTGTTAAATGTTGCTTCTCCTTCTGGGTGAGTCTCTCTTTCTCTCTCTGCCGTTTCTTTTTTAGGAAAAACTGTCTGGATGTGTGGCTTATTAAGATGTAGGAACAGTGGGAAAAATTCCATCAGGTCGGAAAAGTCTGACCCTTTTTGATGCAGTAGACCCACTAATCACTTTCTCATCATATCCTGCAATCCATCTCTCTCCAGAATCTGCTCCCAGGGCCTCTTGGGCTTATTCGGACTATCTGCTTTCATTAGCCATCCTTGATCTTTTTCCACAATAGTGTTAGTCTTTGGGACAAAATAAAGTTAAGTCTAATTTCTCTTTCTACTGCTCACTTCCTCATGTCCAGTATTATTTTGAACAATATAAACAATTCGCCAGGAATCAGCTTGGTCAGTTCTTGATTGCTTGAGTTAGGTCTCTTTGAAGTCTCCTCTTCTGCCAACAAAGCAATTAACCTTCATAAGTGAAGTTGTCGATGTGTGGGTGAAGACTCTGGGAGAAACAGGTAGTATGCTGAAAACTGGGATGAAATCGGACAGTCCACATCAAAATAACACTGGAACAGAAGGGAAGAAACTACAGATGTTCGAAATTTCAAAACAAAACCAGAACATGCTGGGAACACTTAACAGCTGAGGCATCATCTGTGGGGAGAACAGACAAGTTAATGGGCTGAATTTTAATAGCTCGCTGCCGTTTTCAGAGACGTGCGCCGTAGAGCCGGAGGGAGCATGGAGGGGGCAGAGTGTCTGCCCACAATGATGTAGAGGGTGCGGGCGCATCATCCCTGACAAAAGGCATCCGGCGCCATTTTTAAAGGGCGTTTAAGCCCTTCAGTTACATTTTCATTTTTAAAATCACAGAATGTTCAAAAATAAAGTTAGACATGTATTACCATTTTCAATCCCCTCTCCCCCACCCCAAATTACTAATCAATTCATTAATTGCTCTTCCCCCCCCCAAAAAAAACCTCTATTCCAATCCCAACTTTCCCCCCCCCCCGAATTTTATCAACTTTAACCCTCAACTCCTTCCCACCATCCCCCCCACCAATAGGAAGAGTTTTCCCCGCTCCCACCCCCTGCCCGGAAAACTTCACAAGGCTGCCCCAAGGCCTTGCTGCCGTCAGTAAAATGTGGTGGGGCCTTCCCAGTGTCGCGGCCCGTGGCGGGCCTCTCCCAGAAGTATTTTCCGGGCCCTCCTGCCATGACCCCCAATGTCAGGGGGTTATGAAATTCAGCCCAATGTTTTGGGTTCCCATCCTTCTGTTTTGAAACATTAACTTGTGTGTTCTGCCCACAGATGTTACCTTATGTGCTGAGTGTTTTCATTATTTTCTGGTTTTGTTTCATATAAGTAAAACATCCTTACACAAAGAAGCTCAAGAGTTGGAAGGGCATTATTCCAATGGTATGTCTTGAAATTTGTTAGCTCTAGCGATAGATATTTCCACTTGATTTTTCATTATTATAAAGATGCTCATTAGTTCCATTAAGCAATTAACATTGATTACAATTTGTTTAAGGGAAAAACATTTTGACTTGAAAGGAGATCAATAGAGGTAGACTTCTGGCACAGATGTATCCCATTGAAACACTAAGTCACTTATTAAGTGGCAGCTGAGCACTACAAAGGAATACCCTGATTAAAACAAGTGATAGATACAATCGTGCAGGGTGTTAGAACAGGAGTGTAGAGAAGCACAAAGTGGTTAGGATTCAGGTCTGGTCTCCCCAGCCTCACTATGAGGGTCCATCTCTGGCTCTGTGCATTCTAATTCTCAGGTCAGTGCAACAGTGAGTGCTGTCTGAGAGCACACAACACTAGCCTTTAGACGATAGCACTTATCTTCCAGCAGAGGAGCGGACCTGCGGGAAGAACAAGGAGCGAGGAGCGATAAACAGAGCCCGAGGATCAAAGCCTAGAGGACTTACCTTCTGGGAGAGCAGCGGAGAGGAGTCCAGGTGCGCCGGAGTTTGAAAACAAAGTGAACAGTGATGTCACAGGAAAGTTGCAAGGTAATTGGTTGGTGAGCCACTGCTGTTAGGTAATAACTGTAAATAGCTGAGTTAGTGCATTACTGTTAGGGTGTGTGTGTATAAATAGCTTAATATGGTACAAGTGAGTAGCTGGTATTTTTTTGAGTAAGGTTTATTTTAACGAGTGAACTATACTGATTTTTAGTCGGATTTATCAGTAATAGTAAGGTTTTATTAATAATTCTAAGCTTTGTAGTATTGGTAAGTATTTTTTAGCAGTAGCAAAAGGTCAACTGATAAATAAAGGAATGGCAGGGTTGCCTCAACCTCTAGAGTGCACCTTCTATGCTATGTGGGAGCTCCAGGATGCTTCCCATATCCTGGAGAACTGTTTGTGCAGGAAGTGTCATCAATTGAAGCAGCTTGAGCTCCGGGTTTTGGAACTTGAGTGGCAGCTGGCGACCCTGTGGTGCATTCGTGAGGATGAGAGCTACGTAGATAGCATGTTTATAGATGTGGTCACCCCACAGCTTAAGAGTATGCAGGGAGAGCTAAGGAACAAAAAAGGGGCAATCACACTGCTGGGGGTGTACTATAGACCCCCAAACAGTCAGAGGAAGATAGAAGAGCAAATATTTAGGTAAATCTCTGAGAAGTGCAAGAACAATAGGGCAGTAATAGTAAGGGATTCTAATTACCCCAACATTAACTGGGATAGTTTTAGCATGAAAGGAATTGAGGGAGCAGAATTCTTGAGGTGCATTTAGGAGAGCTTTTTTTCCAGTATGTAGCAAGTCCAACAAGAGAGGGTGCAGTTTTAGACTTAGTTTTCGGGAATGAAGAGTAGCAGTGGGAGAGCATTTTGGTGGTAGAGATCATAATTCAGTCAGTTTTAACATAATTATGGAAAAGGACAGAGATAGACAGGAGTTAGAGTTCTCAATTGGGGCAAGGTCAATTTTACTAAACTGAGGAGTGATTTAGCGAAAGTGGACTGGAAACAGCTACTTTAAGGTAAATCAGTGTCAGAACAGTGGGAGGCATTCAAAGGGGCGATTCAAGGGGTTCAGGGTAAACATGTTCCCACAAAGAAAAAGGGTGAGGCGGCCAAATCTAGAGCCCCATGCATGTCAAAGAGCCTACAGGATAAAATAAGGCAGAAAAGGAAAGCTTATGTCCGACACCAAGAACTCAATACTACAGAAAGCTGAGAGGAGTATAGAAAGTGGAGGGTTGAAATCAAAAAGGAAATTAGGAAAGCAAAAAGAGGACATGAAAGAATATTGGCAAGCAAAATCAAGGTGAACCCAAAGATGTTTTATATTAAGTGTTAGCCATTTTGGAAAGTGTGAAAATAGATAAGTCCCCTGGGCCAGATGGGATTTATCCTAGGATTCTCTGGGAAGCTAGGGAGGAGATTGCAGAGCCTTTGTCCTTGATCTTTATGTCGTCATTGTCGACAGGAATAGTGCCGGAAGACTGGAGGATTGCAAATGTTGTCCCCTTGTTCAAGAAGGGGAGTAGAGACAGCCCTGGTAATTATAGACCTGTGAGCCTTACTTCGGTTGTGGGTAAAATGTTGGAAAAGGTTATAAGAGACAGGATTTATAATCATCTTGAAAAGAATAAGTACATTAGAGATAGTCAGCACGGTTTTGTGATGGGTAGGTCGGGCCTCACAAACCTTATTGAGTTTTTCGAGAAGGTGACCAAACAGGTGGATGAGGGTAAAGCAGTGGATGTGGTGTATATGGATTTCAGTAAGGCGTTTGATAAGGTTCCCCACGGTAGGCTATTGCAGAAAATACGCAAGTATGGGGTTGAAGGTGATTTAGAGCTTTGGATCAGAAATTGGCTAGCTGAAAGAAGACAGAGGGTGGTGGTTGATGGCAAATGTTCATCCTGGAGTTTAGTTACTAGTGGTGTACCGCAAGGATCTGTTTTGGGGCCACTGCTGTTTGTCATTTTTATAAATGACCTGGAAGAGGGTGTAGAAGGGTGGGTTAGTAAATTTGCAGATGACACTAAGGTCGGTGGAGTTGTGGATAGTGCCGAAGGATGTTGTCGGGTACAGAGAGACATAGATAGGCTGCAGAGCTGGGCTGAGAGATGGCAAATGGAGTTTAATGCGGGAAAGTGTGAGGTGATTCACTTTGGAAGGAGTAACAGCAATGCAGAGTACTGGGCTAATGGGAGGATTCTTGGTACTGTAGATGAACAGAGAGATCTTGGTGTCCAGGTGCATAAATCCCTGAAGGTTGCTAACCAGGTTAATAGGGCTGTTAAGAAGGCATATGGTGTGTTAGCTTTTATTAGTAGGGGGGTCGAGTTTCGGAGCCACGAGGTCATGCTGCAGCTGTACAAAACTCTGGTGAGACCGCACCTGGAGTATTGCGTGCAGTTCTGGTCACCGCATTATAGGAAGGATGTGGAAGCTATGGAAAGGGTGCAGAGGAGATTTACTAGGATGTTGCCTGGTATGGAGGGAAGGTCTTACGAGGAAAGGCTGAGGGACTTGAGGTTGTTTTCGTTGGAGAGAAGGAGGAGGAGAGGTGACTTAATAGAGACATATAAGATAATCAGAGGGTTAGATAGGGTGGATAGTGAGCGTCTTTTTCCTCGGATGGTGATGGCAAACACGAGGGGACATAGCTTCAAGTTGAGGGGTGATAGATATCGGACAGATGTGAGAGGTAGTTTCTTTACTCAGAGAGTAGTAAGGGCGTGGAACGCCCTGCCTGCAGCAGTAGTAGATTCGCCAACTTTAAGGGCATTTAAGTGGACATTGGATAGACACATGGATGAAAATGGAATAGTGTAGGTCAGATGGTTTCACAGGGCGGCGCAACATCGAGGGCCGAAGGGCCTGTACTGCGCTGTAATGTTCTAAATTCTAAAGAGTAGGCGGATAACTAAGGAGAGAGTAGGGCCCATAAAAGACCAAAAAGGTAACCTATGTGTAGGAGCGGAAGATATTGGGATGGTTCTTAATGAACACTTTGCATCTGTTTTCACAAAAGAGGGGGGCGATGCAGATGTTGTAGTTAAGGAGGAAGAGTGAGAATTATTGGATGTGATAAACATAGGGAGAGAAGAAGTATTAATGGGATTAGCATCCTTGAAAGTTGATAAATCACCAGGGCCAGATGAAATGTGTCCTAGGCTGTTAAAAGAAGCAAGAGAGGAAATAGCAGAGGGTCTTACCATCATTTTACTGTCCTCACTGGATACAGGCATGGTGCCGGAGGATTGGAGAATTGCTAACGTTGTACCTCTGTTTAAAAAGGGACCGAAGGATAGACCGAATAATTACAAGCCAGTCAGTCTAACCTCAGTAGTGGGCAAATTATTGGAATCTATTCTGAGAGACAGGATAAACTGTCACTTAGAAAGGCACAAGTTAATCAAGGATAGTCAGCATGGATTTGTTAAGGGAAGATCTTGTGTGACCAACTTAACTGAACTTTTTTGAAGAGGTAACAAGGAAGATAGATGAGGGTAGTGCAGTTGATGTGGTCCACATGGATTTTAGCAAGGCTTTTGACAAGGTCCACATGGCAGACTGGTTAAAAAATAAAATCCCATGGGATCCAGGGAAATGCAGCAAGGTGAATTGGCTCAGTGGCAGGAAACAAAGGGTAATTGTTGACGGCTGTTTAACTACTGGAGGGCTGTTTCCAGTGGTGTTCTGCAGGGCTCAGTACTGGGTCCCCTCCTTTTTGTAGTGTCTATTAATGATTTGGATGTAAATGTAAGGCCGTGATCAAGACGTTTGCAGACGACACAAAGATTGGCCATGTTGTAGATAGCTGTAAGCTGCAGGAAGGTATTGATGGTCTGGTCAGATGAGCAGAAAAGTGGCAAATGGAATTCAACCTGGGGAAGTATGAGGTGATACATTTGGGGAGGTCAAACAAGGCAATGGAATACACGATTAATGGGAAAATACTGAGAAGTGTAGAGGAAGTGAGGGACCTTGGAGTGAATGTCCACAGATCCCTGAAGGTAGCAGGACAGGTCGATAAGGTGGTTAAGAAGACATATGGAATCCTTTCTTTTATAACTGAGGTATAGAATATAAGAGCAGGGAGGTTATGCTGGAACTGTATAACTCACTGGTTAGGCCACAACCTGAGTACTGTGTGCAGTTCTGGTCACCTCATTACAGAAAGGATGTAATTGCACTAGAGAGGGTACAGAGGAGATTTACAAGGATGTTGCCAGGATTGGAAAAATGCAGCTATGAGGAAAGATTGAATAGGCTGGGGTTGTTCTACTTGGAACAGAGAAGACTGAGCGGAGATTTGATTGAATGTAAAACATTTTGAGGGGCCTGGTTAGAGTGGAGGTGAAGGGTCTATTCACCTTCGCAAAAAGGTCAGTAGCGAGGGGGCATAGATTTAAAGTGATTGGTAGAAAAATTAGAGGGAAGATGAGGAGAAACTCGTTCATCCAGATGGTGGCGATGGTCTGGAACTCACTGCCTGCAATGGGAGTTGAGGCAGGAACCCTCAACTCATTCAAAAGGAGTATGGATATGCACTTCAAGTGCCGTAAGGTACAGGGCTACGGACCAAATGCTGGAAGGTTGGATTAAAATAGCTGGATTGATTTTTGGCCGGCACAGACACGATGGGCCAAGTGGCCTCTTTATGTGCCTTAAACTTTCTATGATTCTGTGAAGATGGCAGGATCCCCAAAGACACATTGTACAGCGAGCTCGCCACTGGTATCAGACCCACCGGCCGTCCATGTCTGCGCTATAAAGACATCTGCAAACGCGACATGAAATCGTGTGACATTGATCACAAGTCGTGGGAGTCAGTTGCCAGCATTCGCCAGAGCTGGCGGGCAGCCATAAAGACAGGGCTAAATTGTGGCGAGTCGAAGAGACTTAGTAGTTGGCAAGAAAAAAGACAGAGGCGCAAGGGGAGAGCCAACTGTGCAACAGCCCCGACAAACAAATTTCTCTGCAGCACCTGTGGAAGAGCCTGTCACTCCAGAATTGGCCTTTATAGCCACTCCAGGCGCTGCTTCACAAACCACTGACCACCTCCAGGCGCGTATCCATTGTCTCTCGAGATAAGGAGGCCCAAAAGAATTCTGTGATAGCACATGGGGAGTGGGAGGAGTCGGAAAATGTATATGTGTTTCATACTCTCACAAAAAACAAAGATTCCGTGAGAACAGCTTTACGGTAGAATGGTTGTCAAGGGGTAATTTTTGCATGTTTCTTTGGGCGTCACTACCTGTAGATGTTCCATAGTTCATGAGAAGCCATGCTTCCATCTTAAAATATTCTACATTAAATGGGAATGGAAGTGAGTATGTGGAGTACTTTTGTCCCAATCATGTATTCCCCCTTTCTATAATTAGAAAATAATATTCCTTTTGTCATTTAAAGCGCAGTATCATCTCTGATATGGAGAGTTCAGAGTACAGGAGTGTGATGGAATACTCTCCACTTGCCTGGATGAGTGCAGCTCCAACAACACTCAAGCAGCTCGACACCATCCAGGACAAAGCAGCCCGCTTGATTGGCACCCTATCCACCATCTTCAACATTCACTTCCTCCAGCACTGTTGCACAGTGGCAGCAGTGTGTACCATCTACAAAATGCACTGCAGCAACTCACCAAGGCTCTATCAACAGCACCTTCCAAACCCATGACCTCTACCACCTCAAAGGACAAGGGCAGCAGATGCATGGGAACACCACCACCTGCAAGTTCCCCTCCAAGCCACACACCATCCTGACTTGGAACTATATCACTGTTTCTTCACTGTCATTGTGTCAAAATCTTGGAACTCCCTTCCTAACAGCACTGTTGGTGTACCTACCTCACATGGACTGCAGCGGTTCAAGAATGCAGCTCACCACTACCTTCTCAAGGGCAGTTAGAGATGGGCAATAAATTCAGGCCTAGCCAGCGATGCCCACATCCCACGAGCAAATTAAAAAAAAAATCTTTCTCCCTGCTGTCTTCCCCAGCGATGCCCATTACAGAGAGCTTCCCTGGGAGTCCTGAAGATTGCACTGGCAGAGTATTGAATCAGTTCCTGGGTGATACGCCTCCGGAGCAGTTCTCAGGCTAGCTTGAAGTTGTGCCTCTTGCTGTTTCCAATTAAGCTGTTCCACAGACTGCAGAACATTCCTCATTATTGTAGCTCTGCAGGCAAGGTGTGCCCTCTGAAGGGCCTCCATGTAAGTGATGGAGATGACCTTTTTTTAGTTGAAGAACAATTTTCAGTTACAAAAAAATGAGCACTTTGAACAAAACATACTTCCCTCCAGACTTCCCTTTGCTTCTCATTCTGTGCTATTGGGTTCTGAGTGGTCCACAATTTCTTGGAGTTTTTCCAACAATCCATTTCATCTGGGCACTGATCTTGCAAAAGATGCCAAGTCACTTGGAAACCAAGCATCCCTTTGCCGGAGAGTCAGCATCTTCAGTCTCCTTGGCTACAGTAACCTAGAGGTTATGGTATTATAGTATAGCCATCAAAAGGTCACAGGTTCAGCTCCCAGGCCAGTAGTGCGATTGAATTCAAAACAAATCCATATATATGTTGTTACGACCAAGGCAGGAGGAGTGTACTATTTATTCTAGTTCCACTTCTCCACAGGTCACAACATATATTTACATTTTTCCCACTTCCGAGACGGTCAATCATAGACTCTATTTTTATCCCAGAATAAAACACACCAACCAGGTTTCTTTAATAAACAACAAAATTATCAGTTTATTATGAAACAAATCTTAACCAGTAATGAAGCAAAGCATAAACACATAGATCGAAATATAAAAGTTCCCTTTTGCCTCTCTCTCACACACACGCGCAGACACACACTTACGAACACATCGGTTAACCGAAAATATAGAGATTTACTCTTTAGAGCTCTTTATAAAAAAAAAGAAAATAATACATTGTCCTAATACTTGCTAATTCTGAAAGAAAAAATAGAAGATATGCAAAATGTCAGATGTACTTTTTTGTTTTGGCATCCCAAATACATGTAGACAGCTGTCACTGGGATCTTCCTAGAACAGTTCTTGTCAGGCGACATTGAAGATGAGTTTGGACAGGATTTCCAGGGAAAATCAGTAATGGGTTTCAGGCAGTTTCTTGCACTTGCTTCTCAGCTTCTCAAGAGATAGAAAACTGGCAGGCTTTTTCAAAGTGCTGGAACAGACTGAGATGGTTTGCTCTCTTGGCAAGTTTTCTCCAACTGTCTTTTCAAACCATTGTCCATATCCCAACTCACTGTCCAAAGTGAAACCAAAAACAATGTGACAAGAGTCAAGTCTCCTGACCTCTATCAATCCTGACCTGTCACTTCTTCGTAAACATCTTTCCCCAAGTCAAAAACAACCCCTGCTGGGTAATTATTTGAAGACAGGTACATTCCAATAACTGTTTACAATCCACACCTCTCAGTGACCCTGGGGAAAAAAATGCATGGACTCCTTTTCAGTTTCAAAACACAAATCTTCAAAATTTAACTAAAAAATGGAAGCACTGTAAAAATATATATATTATATATATAATGTATGGTCAAAGATAGTGACATCAATGGGTATCCCTACAACATCTGAATGGAATGGTCTTTTGGTAAAGTGAAGAACAGGCAGTACTGATGTGGTGACATAGCTGTTTTTTCTTGAACACCTCACAATACTGAACAGGTTGTGTATATGGAAATTACAATATTAAACCACCGTCAGATTATAAATAAAATGCATGAAAATTTTAAAAAGAGAGGAAAAAGGGCATAAATATAATTGCCTACATTTTGAAAAAACATTAACAGTAACCTCATTGCTGTAATCTTAACAGCTGAGGCTGCTGAAGCTTCACGTTTGTATTTTGTGACCCCTTCACTTTGATTCCAGCTTTGTAATACTCCCAGATACCTATTATTCTACATACAAACCATCTGAGACCCTATATTACATTTCAACCAGGAAATCATTCCCAGCTATGTTATTTTATATATCCACCGTTTCTCAATTAGATTCCAGCCTTCTAACAACTCCCAGGTACCCATTGTTCTATATATAAACTGTCTGATCGCTTTGATTAGATTGCAGTCTGTAACTCACTCCAGAGGATCCATTATTCTATTTATAAACCCCTTCCTCGATTAATCTTGTCTTATAATCACTTCCAGCTCTCCATTATTTTCCAGGTACTTGACCAGCAAGTTAATGTTAATGCAAGTTGAGCTGCATTTTTGTATTTTTCCCAGCTGGTCAATGAATGGCTGCTAATGATTATTGTGCCCACAGTGAAGATCTCGTGGTGCAATATTATTCTCATTACAGAACTTTGGCCTCTTTCTTTTGAAGCAAACAAATTTAATGTTGGCAGATGTGACCTTTAACCCAATGAGGAGGATGCAAACTGCTACATTTCCTATCCAATAACGCAGAAGCTGTTCATTTCCAGACAAATCATCTGAATTTGCTGTGGAGAATGATGATTTCAGACAGCTGGAAACCTTTCATTTTGTCCATTTCTGTCAAAAATTCTCATTTATCACTTGAATTTCCATTCGAGAATGAATTGGCTTCAATTTCGAAGCTCTGTTGGTAGAACATGAACTCCCTAACCATGAAGATGAGCCCCCAAGCCTCAGCCAGCACTTCACTGTTGTCACTAGGATTTCAGTTAGAATTGCTGAGCCTCCAGGATTGTTTGAGGGTCTCCAAGAATTATCTACATATTTCCAGGTCACTGCTGCAAACAGCCCTTCAATAAAGAGTGCAGGAGGGCATGCCAGAAGCAGCACCAGGCATATCTCAAAATGAAGTGTCAACCTGGTGAAGCTACAACCCAGGACTAGTTGCATGACAAACAGCATGAGCAGCATGCGATAGATAGACAGAGCTAAGCGATCCTACAACCAACGGATCAGATCTGAGCTCTGCAGTCCTGCCACATTCAGTCCTGAATGGTGGTGGGCAATTAAACAACTAACAGGAGGAGGAGGTTCCACAAATATCCCCATCCTCAATGATGGGGGAGTCCAGCACATTTAGAATTAGAACATTACAGCGCAGTACAGGCCCTTCGGCCCTCGATGTTGCGCCGACTTGTGAAACAAATCTGACCTACACTATTCCATTTTCATCCAAATGTCTATCCAATGACCACTTAAATGCCCTTAAAGTTGGTGAGTCTACTACTGCTGCAGGCAGGGCGTTCCACACCCCTACTATTCTCTGAGTAAAGAAACTACCTCTGACATCTGTCCTATATCTATCACCCCTCAACTTAAAGCAATGTCCCCTCGTGTTTGCCATCACCATCCGAGGAAAAAGACTCTCACTATCCACCCTATCTAACCCTCTGATTATCTTATATGTCTCTATTAAGTCACCTCTCCTCCTCCTTCTCTCCAACGAAAACAACCTCAAGTCCCTCAGCCTTTCCTCGTAAGACCTTCCCTCCATACCAGGCAACATCCTAGTAAATCTCCTCTGCACCCTTTCCATAGCTTCCACATCCTTCCTATAATGCGGTGACCAGAACTGCACGCAATACTCCAGGTGCGGTCTCACCAGAGTTTTGTACAGCTGCAGCATGACCTCGTGGCTCCGAAACTCGATCCCCCTACTAATAAAAGCTAACACACCATATGCCTTCTTAACAGCCCTATTAACCTGGGTAGCAACCTTCAGGGATTTATGCACCTGGACACCAAGATCTCTCTGTTCATCTACACTACCAAGAATCTTCCCATTAGCCCAGTACTCTGCATTGCTGTTACTCCTTCCAAAGTGAATCACCTCGCACTTTTCCGCATAAAACTCCATTTGCCATCTCTCAGCCCAGCTCTGCAGCCTATCTATGTCCCTCTGTACCCTACAACATCCTTCGGCACTATCCACAACTCCACCGACCTTAGTGTCATCTGCAAATTTACTAACCCACCCTTCTACACCCTCTTCCAGGTCATTTATAAAAATGACAAACAGCAGTGGCCCCAAAACAGATCCTTGCGGTACACCACCAGTAACTAAACTCCAGGATGAACATTTGCCATCAACCACCACCCTCTGTCTTCTTTCAGCTAGCCAATTTCTGATCCAAAGCTCTAAAACCCCTTCAACCCCATACTTCCGTATTTTCTGCAATAGCCTACCATGGGGAACCTTTTCAAACGCCTTACTGAAATCCATATACACCACATCCACTGCTTTACCCTCATCCACCTGTTTGGTCACCTTCTCGAAAAACTCAATAAGGTTTGTGAGGCACGACCTACCCGTCACAAAACCGTGCTGACTATCGCTAATGAACTTATTCTTTTCAAGATGATTATAAATCCTGTCTCTTATAACCTTTTCCAACATTTTACCTACAACCGAAGTAAGGCTCACAGGTCTATAATTACCAGGGCTGTCTCTACTCCCCTTCTTGAACAAGGGGACAACATTTGCTATCCTCCAGTCTTCCGGCACTATTCCTGTCGACAATGACGACATAAAGATCAAGGACAAAGGCTCTGCAATCTCCTCCCTAGCTTCCCAGAGAATCCTAGGATAAATCCCATCTGGCCCAGGGGACTTATCTATTTTCACACTTTCCAAAATTGCTAACACCTCCTCCTTGTGAACCTCAATCCCATCTAGCCTCGTAGTCTGAATCTCAGTATTCTCCTCGACAACATTTTCTTTCTCTACTGTAAATACTGACGCAAAATATTCATTTAACACTTCCCCTATCTCCTCTGATTCCACACACAACTTCCCACTACTATCCTTGATTGGCCCTAACCTAACTCTAGTCATTCTTTTATTCCTGATATACCTATAGAAAGCCTTAGGGTTTTCCCTGATCCTATCCGCCAATGACTTCTCGTGTCCTCTCCTTGCTCTTCTTAGCTCTCCCTTTAGATCCTTCCTGGCTAGCTTGTAACTCTCAAGCGCCCTAACTGAGCCTTCACGTCTCATCCTAACATAAGCCTTCTTCTTCCTCTTGACAAGCGCTTCAACTTCTTTAGTAAACCACGTGCATCCGTGCAAAAGATAAGGCTGAAGCATTTGCAACAATCTTCAGCCAGAAGTGCCGAGTTAATGATCCATCTTGGCCTCTTCCTGAAGTTCCTAACCTCACAGATGCCAGTCTTCAGCCATTTCGATTCACTCCACGTGATATCAAGGAATGACTGAAGGCACTGCGAACTGCAAAGGCTTTGGGCCCTGACAACATTCCAGCAATAGTATTAAAGATTTGTGCTCTAGAACTTGCCACGCCTCTAGGCAAGTTGTTACAATACAGCTACAACACTGGCATGTACCCGGCAATGTGGAACATTGCCCAGGTATGTCCTGTACACAAAAAGCAGGACAAATGAATTTATGAATGGGAAATCATGTTTGACGAACCTGTTGGAGTTTTTTGAGGAATTTACAAACAGAATTGATAAAGGGGAGTCAGTGGGCGTAGTATACTTTGATTTTCAGAAGACTTTTGATAAAGTCCCCCACAGGAGGTTGGTTAGCAAAATTAAATCACATGGGATATGAGGTAATATATTGGCATGGATTAAGGATTGGTTAACAGGCAGAAAACAGAGAGTAGGAATAAACAGGTCATTCTCGCTTTGGCAGGCTGTGACTAGTGGGGTACCGCAAGGATCAGTACTTGGGCCCCAGCTTTACACAATATGTATCAATGATTTGGATGTGAGGACCAAATGTAATATTTCCAAATTTCCAGATGACATTGCAGATGGGGGGAGGCAGTAGTGTAGTGGTAATATCACTGGACTAGTAATCCAGAGCCCAGGCTAATGCTGTGGGGACATGGGTTCAAATCCCACCACGGCAGATGGTGAAATTTGAATTCAATTAATAAATCTGGAATTTTAAAAAAAGCTAGTCTAATGATGACCCTGAAACCATTGTCAATTGTTGTAAAAACCCATCTGGTTCATTAATGTCCTTTAGAGAAGGAAATCTACTCTTAAAATGCCCTCTGAAATGGCCTAGCAAACCACTCAGGTCAAGGGCAATTAGGGATGGGCAATAAATGTGACGCCCACATCCCGCAAATTAATTTTAAAAAACACAAAACGAGGTGGGAATGTGTGTTGTGAGGAGGATGCAAAGTGGCTTCAAGGGGATTTGGACAGACTTAGTGAGTGAGCAAAACCGTGGCAGATGGAATATAATGTGGAAAAATATGAGGTTATCCATTTTGGTAGGAGGAACAGATGTGCAGAGTATTTCTTAAATGATAAGAGATTAGAAAGTGTAGATGTACAAAGTGACCTGGGTGTCCTCATCAATAAGTCACTGAAAGCTAATATCAGGTCCAGCAAGCAATTAAGAAGGCTAATGGTATGTTAGCCTTTATCGCAAAAAGATTTGAGTACAGGAGTAGTGAAGTCTTGCTTCAATTGTATAGAACCTTGGTTAGGCTGCACCCAGAGTACTGTGTGCAGTTTTGGTCCCCTTAGCTTAGGAAGGATATTATTGCCATAGAGGGAGTGTAACGAAGGTTCACCAGACTTGTTCCTGGGATGGCGTGACTGTGCTATGAGGAGAGATTGGGGAAACTGGGCCTCCTGCATTCTCTAGGGTTTTGAAGAATGTGATCTAATTGAAACCCACAAAATACTTAAAGGGATAGACAGGGTAGAAGCAACTAAGATGTTTCCCCTGGTTGGGGACACAATTTCAAAATAATGGGAAACCACTTAGAGATGAGGAGAAATTTCTTTCCTCATAGGATTGTGAATCTTTGGAATCCTCTACCCCTGAGGGCTGTGGAAGCTCAGTCATTAAGTATGTTTAAAGTAGAGATTGACAGATTTCTAAATACCAATGGCTTAAAGGGATTTGGGGATAGTGTGGGAAAAAGGCATTGAAGTGGATGATTAGCCATGATCGTATTGAATGGCAGGGCAGGCTCGATGGGTTGAATGACCTACTCCTGCTCCTATGTTCCTAAATCTAACCCGGCAATTACTGCCCCATCAGTCTACTCTTGATCATCAGTAAAGTGATGGAAGGTGTCACGACAGTGCTATCAAGCGGCACTTGCTTAGTAATAACCCGATCAGTGATGCTCAGTTTGGGTTCTGCCAGGGCCATTCAGTTCCTGACGTCATCACAGCCTTGGTTCAAACATGGACAAAAGAGCTGAACTCGAGAGGTGAGGTGAGAGTGACTGCTCTTGACGTCAAGGCAGCATTTGATTGAGTATGGCATCAAGGAGCCCTAGTTAAACTGGAGTCAATGGGAATGGCGGTGGGGGGGGGGGGGGGTGGTGGGGGTACTCTCTGCTGGTTAGAGTCATACCTAACGCAAAGGTCCATCATCTCTGCTCCAGGACATCACTGCAGGAGTTCCTCAGGGTAGTGTCCTCGGCCCAACCATCTTCAGCTGCTTCATCAATGACATTCAATCATTCATTCAATCATTCGCAACTCCTCAGATACTGAAGCAGTCCGTGTAGAAATGCAGCAATACCTAGACAATATCCAGGCTTGGCCTGATAAGTGGCAAGTAACATTCGTGCCACGCAAGTGCCAAGCAATGACTACTTCAAACAAGAGAGAATCTAACCATCTCGCCTTGACATTCAGTAGCATTAAGATCGCTGAATCCCTCACTATCAACATCTTGGGGGTTACCATTGAACAGAAACTGAACTGGAGTAGCCATATAAATACCGTGGCTACAAGAGCAGGTCAGAGGCTAAGAATCCTGTGGCGAGTAACTCATCTCCTGACTCCCCAAAGCCTGTCCACCATCTACAGGGCACAAGTCAGGAGTGTGATGGAATACTGTCCACTTGCCTGGATGGGTGCAGCTCCAACAACACTCACTTAGCTCGACACCATCCAGGACAAAGCGGCCTGCTTGATTGTCACCCCATCCACGAACACTCACTCCCCTCACCACCAATGCACAGTGGCAGCAGTGTGTACTATCTACAAGATGCACTGCAGCAATGCATGAAGTTTCCTTAGACAGCACCTTCCAAACCCGCGACCTCTACCAACTAGAAGGACAAGGGCAGCAAATACATGGGAACATCACCACCTGCAAGTTCCCCTCCAAGTCACACACCATCCTGACTTGGAACTATATCACTGTTCCTTCACTGTCGCTGGGTCAAAATCCTGGAACTGCCTTCCTAACAGCACTGTGGGTCTACCTACCCCAAATGGACTGCAGGGGTTCAAGAAGGCAGCTCACCACCACCTTCTCAAGGGCAATTAGGGATGGGCAATAAATGCTGGCCTGGCCAGTGACGCCCACATCCCAAGAATGCATTTAAAAAAAAGATGCGTGGGAACACCACCACCTGAAATTTCCCCTCCAAGTCACACACCATCCTGACTTGGAACTATATTGCCATTCCTTCACTGTCGCTGGGTCAAAGTCCTGGAACTCCCTTCCTAACAGCACTGTTGGTGTACCTATCCCACATGGACTGCAGCGGTTTAAGAAGGCGGCTCACCACCACCTTCTCAAGGGCAAGTAGTGATGGGCAATAAATGCTGTCATAGCCAGCGATGCTCACATCCTATGAACAAATAAGATAAAACAGGAGAAAAACCATACAGGCAATAAAAAATTGTGTTTTTAATTTTCTTTGAGCAGGTTTGTTTACTACTTAGAATAATATTGGACATGAGGGGAAATAAAGCTCTTTGCCTGGCAGTAAAGAATCATCCAATCGGGTAATGAAGAGTCAGTTTGCTTTCTAATTGGCATGGGAAGGCAGTGCCCTGCGAGGCTGGACGTTTTGGGTGACGAGTGGCAGGACTGTGAGGATGGGACAGAGGAAGGCAGGTGTGCATGTGATGACACCTCCAAGAATATATCCAAGTAGAGCTGACCAATTCAGTGAAGGTTATTGGTAAGGGAAACAACTAGCCTTTGCAATTCCAGACTTTGCTTTTCGAGATTTTGTCTGCTGAGAATATTTTGATATACATGTAACACAATAGTTGTAACAAGAATTTGCAATTTATTTAACGTAGAAAAACATCCTAAGCCAGAATAAAAACAAGGCAGTGGATCACAGGAGAAGATAGTGGGAAACATTAGTCCCGGACGTGCCTGCGGCAGTGGGTGGAGTTGGGGAATGGAGTCATTGGAAATGTTACAGTGTTTGTGGAGGGGGCTAAAGATAATGATTTCAATCTTCCTGATGTTTAACTCAAGGAAATTACAGCTCAACCGATCCAATGGCAGTCCAATGGCACGGGGATAGTGAAGGACAGGGTTGAAAGAGGATGGTGGAGAGGTATAGCTGGGTGTCATAAGCGTATATGGAAGTCTGGATGATTTCTCGAGGGCCAGCATATGAATGAGGAAGAGAAGGGAGTCAAGGATAGATCCTTGGTTAGCAGTGCAGGGATGGGAAAACCAGTGGTTTCTGAAGATGCTCTGGCTATGATCAGATAGGTAAGATTGGAACCAAGTGAGGTCAGTCCCACTGATTTGCATAACTAGGGGAGTTGTTTGAGGAGGGTCGTGTGCTTGACTGTGTCAAAGGCTGCGGAAAGGTCAAGGAGAACATGGAGGGATAATGCACCATGGTCACAGTTTGAAAGAAAGAGAAAGATTTGGATTTATATAGTGCCTTTCACAATCTCATTTTACAGCCAATTAATTATTTTTGATGTTTAGTTGTTCTAATCGAGGCAATGTGATAATGATCAGATAATCTTTATTAGTGATCTTGATTCCAGAGAGTGTCATTTGTGATTTTGGTTAGGGTCGCTTTGGTGCTGTGGGAAGGGTGAAAGCCTAATAGAGTTTTGGATAGGGAGGGGCAGGAGAAATTTGCAAGGATTTGGGAAATGACAAGATGCTCAAGGACTTCAGAGGATAGGGAGATTGGAAATCGGCAGTAGCTTGCAAGGATACTGGGTCTTTTGAAGCGAGAGATGATGACAGGGAGTTGGAGAGGGAACTTTTGAATGTCAGCTAGCATGGAGGGCAAGAAGGGAAGTTGGTGGTCAGTAATTTAGTGGGAACTGAAGATGCTGACAGACATGGAGCAGCATGTTAGTAAGAGGGGAAGACTTTACATAGAATTTACAACTCAGCTGGACTGTTTGAGTGTTCACGCTCCACACAAACCCCCCTCACTCTTATTTAGCTAACCCTATCAACATATTCTTCTATTTCTTTCTCCCTCATGTACTTGTGAGCTTCACCTTATGGAAAGCAGTGGTGTAAATTTTGACCGAGGTTAGGAGAGCAGGATAAGAAATATAAATATTGAAAGTAAAATCCCAAGTGTACAGAGACCAGACCTCGCTTTGAATTTTGGGTGTGAGGCAGGCTATCAATCTATCAGAATATTGTTTCTGTATAAATCACAGCCAAAAATATTCTCTGCCTTTTCATCTGCAAATCTGCCTTCCACAAGAACTCAATTATTTAAAAACAATTTATTCATTGCAGTTAATTATTTTAGACTCTCATTTGCCACAGATCATTTAGCTTCTGATGGAACTCATGAAAGAATGATTAGATAGAGCTGTTCACTTCTGTGCTGTTCATGAAGTCTTTCATCCTTGCATCTGTTGAAAGATGTGCATGAGTGATCAGATAATAGCATGGTGAAGTGCCAACCACTTTGGAGAAAAGCCTGCCTGAGAGCTTTACTCACTATCTGAGCCTGGCTGCCAATGACTCAACTAACCTAAAATTTATTTAGGTACTTCTGACTTCTCCCCCTCCTCTCAAATCCAATACTCACTAGGTAACAGTTCCATAGACACCAGGCTGCTTGCTCTACCCTGCTGCAGTGCCCATTATCTGTTCCTCAACCTAGATGGGGAGTGTGAGCACAGGTTAGTTGTGGGGACATCATCCAAGAGGCACGCGTGTATTTTCCAATAGTAGTCATGATCAGGAATAGGAGCCCTGGATGAGTGAAATGCCATTTGGAACAATTTTGGGAGTGGGGAAAGGAGGTTACAGATGATGAGAGTGGATTCCTGCTGTAAAGGTCCTAAGGGAATGAATTTAGAGCTATCTGACCCAGGTTTGTAGCTCATTCTACTTTATTTTTCTAAGGCATCATATAACCGTTGTATTAGTATGATAATTTGGGAACAATCCATATTTAGTTATAGAACATAGAACAGTACAGCACAGTACAGGCCCTTCGGCCCACGATGTTGTGCCGAACCTTTAACCAAACTTGCCTTCCTTTCACACTCCCACCTTCTATGAAGTTTACTCAATGGACTGAAGTACACAGGGCCGGTAGTCTTTCCTGCTATAACTGTTGTAGACTAGATCCCTATGGACTGGGTGTTGTGCAGTCTGTATTTCAATCCCTAAACTGTATACAGGGGAATATACTTCATGCAGCTATTCTGTCTTTGTCAACACGATCGATGCCAGTAGAGATGGTGTGATGGGGATGGGGTGGGGGAGGAAGGAAAGAATGGGAAACTGCAAATTCTTTTCTGCATAGCTTTTGAGATTCAAGTTAATCCAATTGAAAATTCAGGACACTGAGATTTCCAGCCAAACAAAGATTGATGCTTCAATTTGTCCTCATTCTGTGCTTGTAATTCTGAATTAGCACCCCTAAATGTTGCAGTTGCTGAGAAATTTCGGTGCTGCAGTAAATCGGTACATTGTTCATTTAATCTAACACCTGGCTTTGAATCCAGCCAAAAATAAAAACGCAAATGCGCAGCAGGTCTGTCAGTATTTGAACAGATTGGTTAACCTATTGGGGGCAGACCTTTTCATCAGAACTTTCTGATGGACAGTTTTTCTGCCTTTTCTCCTCTTCAAATTCTGATGGATCTGCTTTGTATTTCCATCATTTACTGCTTTAATTAGATTTTTCGTACTTATAGGTTTTCAAATATTTCATTGGCTGCAAAGAGCTTGAGATCGTGAAAGGCGCTATATAAATGGAAGTCTTTATTAATGCGATTGAAATCTTAACTGCAGGCCGGTGGGTTAAAATAAATACAGAAAATGCTGAGAATACTCAGCGGAGGAGATGGCAGCATTGTGGTAATGTCACTGAACCAGTAATCCAGAGACCCAGGCCAATGCTCTGAGGACACGGGTTCAAATCTCACCACGGCAGTTATTGGAATTTAAATTCAATTAATTATTAAAAAATCTGGAATTGAAAGCTAGTCTCAGTAATGGTACCATGAAATTATCATCAACTGTTGCAAATAAAAACCCATCTGGTTCACCAATTTCCTTTAGGAAGGAAATCTGCTGTCCTTACCTGGTTTGGGCTACATGTTACTCCAGACCCACAGCAATGTGGTTGACTCTTAACTGCCCTCTTAACTGAAATGGTCTAGCAAGCCACTCAGTTCAAGGGCAATTAGAAATGTGCAACAAGTTATGGCCTTGCCAGCGATGCCTGCATCCCACGAAAGAATAAAAAAAGGTCTGGTAATATTTGTGGAGAGAGAAACAGAGTTAACGTTTCAGGTCTGTGACCTTTCATCAGAGCTGGAAAAAGTTAGAAATATAATAGGTGAGCAAGTGAAAGAGTGGGATGCGTGAGAAACAGGACCAAAGAGAAGGTGTGTGATAGGGTGGAGGGCTAGAGAGATGAAATGACAAATGTGTTCATGGTGCACAGCCAAAGGGAGTGGTAATGGAACAAGTAAAGAAACAAATGATGTGTCCAGATGAGGTATGAATGACAGGATTCTGAAATTTGCTGTCCACAAACAAAGGAAACAAAGAGAAAAAAACCAAACCAGCAAAGAAAAAGGAAACAATATGGGGGCAGAGGTTATGATCTAAAATTGTTGAACTCATTGTTGAGTTAAGAAGGCTGTAAAGTGCCTAGTCAGAAGATGAGGTACTGTTCCTCGAACTTGCATTGAGCTTCTTTGGAACAATACAGGAGGCCAAGGTCAGAATGGGAGCAAAGTGGAGAATTAAAATGACAGGGAGCTCAGGGTCATGTTTGCAGACTGAACAGACTGCCCTGGTAGACCCATTGTTTCAGTCATTTTCTGTCCCACAGAACTGATTTCTTATCTTGATGATGCTCCATGGTTGAATATATTTAAGGCTGGGATAGACAGATTTTTGGTGTCTCAGGGTATCAAGGGGTACAGTGGGAAAGTGGAGCTGAATCCTAAGGTCAGCCATGATTGTTTTGAATGGCGGAGCAGGCTCGATGGGCCATATGGTCTACTCCTGCTCCTATTTCTTGTGTTCTTCTGTTCTGTTGTATTTTTTTCTTTCCTTGTCCAATCTCGTCTCACCAATATATGTGACTCTTCTGATACCTTCTGTCACTTTGAGTTTCCAGTTTCCTGGCTCTAACCATCTCCTCTTCAGCATGGATGTTGAATCACTCTATGCCTCCATCTCCCACCAAGATAGTCTGAGGGCTCTCTGCTTCTTCCTTGAACAGAGGCTCAACCAGTCACCATCCACCACCACTCTTTTCCAGCTGGCTGAACTTGTTCTCACAACTTCTCCTTCAACTTCACAAACTTCCTTCAAATGATAGGTATTGCTATGGGTACCTGCATAAGTCTTCGCCACACCTGCCTTTTTGTGGGATATGTGGAACCTTCTTTGTTCCATTCCTATTCGGTCCCCCTCCCTCATCTCTTTTTCTGGTACATTGATAACCAAAGCAGTGCTGTTTCCTGCTCTCACCCTGAACTTGAAAAATTCACCGACTTTGCTTCCAATTTCCACCCAGCTTTCACCTTCACATGGTCCATCCCTGACTTTTCCCTTCACATGCTTGACTTCTCTGTCTCCATTTCCAGGGATAGTCTATCAACCAATATTCACTATAAGCCCACGGACTCCCACAGCTACCTTTGAAACACTTCCTGTAAGGACTCTATTCCATTCTACATAAGAACATAAGAAATGGGAGCAGGAGTAGGCCATTCGAGCCTGCAATGCCATTCAATAAGGTTATGGCTGATCTGATTGTGGCCTCAACTTTAACTTTCCATAATCATTTACTTCCTTGCAGATCAAAAATCTGTCTAACTCAGCCTTGAATATATTCAATGACCCAGCCTCCACTGCTGTCTGGGGTAAAAAATTCCAAAGATCATCGACCCTCAGAGAAGAAATTCCTCCTCATTTCCATCTTAAATGGGAGATCCCTTATTCTGAAACTGTGCCTCATAGTTCTAGATTCCACCACGAGGGAAAACATCTTCTCAGCATCCACCCTGTCAAGCCCCCTCAGAATCTTATATGTTATTAATAAGATCACCTCTCATTCTTCTAAACTCCAAGGAGCATGGGCCTGACCTGCTCAACCTTTCCTCATAAACTAACCCCTTCATTCCAGGAATCAGCCTAGTGAATCTTCTCGGAACTGCCTCCAATGCAAGTATATCCCTCCTTAAATAAGGAGACCAAAACTGTACACATTACTCTAGGTGTGGTCTCACTAATGCCCTGTTGCAGCAAGACTCCCCTACTTTTATACTCTACCCTCTTGCAATAAAGGCCAACATTACATTTGCTTTCCTAATTACTTGCTCTATCTGCATGCTACAGGACATTTAGGACATCTACATGTGGACACATGTAGGACACCCAGATCCCTCTGTACTGGAGAGTTCTGCAGTCTCTCTCCATTTAAATAATATTTTGTTATTCCATTCTTCCTACCAAAGTGAATAACCTCACATTTTCCCACATTATACTCTATCTGCCAAGTTTTTACCCACTCAATTAACCTATCTATATCCCTTTGCAGACTATTTGTGTCCTCCTCACAACTTGCTTTCCTAGTTCTGATGAAAGGTCACTGACCTGAAACATTAACTCTGCTTCTCTCTCCACAGAAGCTGCCAGACCTGCTGAGTATTTCCAGCATTTATTTGCTTTCCCATCTATCTTTGTATTGTCAGCATATTTGGTTACAATACACTCGGTCCTTTCATCCAAGTCATTAATAGAGATAGTAAATAGGTAAGGCCCCAGCAGTGATCCCTGTGGCACCCCATTAGTTACAGTTTGCCAACCTTAAAATGAGCCATTTATCCCAACTCTATGTTTGCCATTAGTTAGCCAATTGTCAATCCACTCTATTATATTACCCCCAACACCATGAGCTTTAATCTTGTATAGTAACCTTTTATGTGGCAACTTATCGAATGCCTTTTGGAAGTCCAAATACACTACATCTACTGATTCCCCTTTATCCACCATGCTTGTTACATTCTCAAAGAACTCTAATAAATTTGTCAAACATGATTGTCCTTTCATAAAACCATGTTGACTCAACTTTATTATATGATGATTTTCGAAATGCCGTGCTACTAATTCCTTAATGATGGTTTCCAGCATTTTCCCAATGACAGATGTTAGGCAAACTGGTCTATAGTTTCCTGTTTTCTGTCTCCTTCCTTTCTTGAATAGGGGTGTTACATTTATGGATTTCCAATCTGCTGGGACCTTTCCAGAATCTTGGAAATTTTAGAAGATTACAACCAGTGCATCCACTATCTGCAGTCACTTCCTTTAAGACCCTAGGCCATCAGGTCCAGGAGATTTGTCAGCTTGTGGTCCCATTAGTTTTCCTAGTACTTTTTCTCAAGTGATTGTGATTGTTTTAAGTTCCTTCTTCCCTTTTGCCCCTTGATTTTCTACTATTCTTGGGATGCTTTTAGTGTCCCAATTTCTCCATCTCCAGTGCATCTGTTCTGACCAAGCAACCTTCCATTACTAGTACTCGATATGCCTTCCTGTTTTCTCAACCAAGGCTTTCTTCCCCCCACTGTCATAGTTACCAGGGCCCTAGACTCTGTCCATTCTATGTCACACATTTCTGCTCTCACCCCTTCCCCTCCTTCCCAGAACCATGATAGAGTTCCCCTTGTCCTCACCTTCCACTCCACCAGCTTCCATATTCAATGGATCATCCTCCATTTCCGCCACCTGCAGCATGATGCCACCACCAAACATCTTCCCCGCCCTCCGCTTTCAACATTCTGAAGGGACTGTTCCCTCTATGACACCCTGGTCCACTCCTCAGTCCCCCAACACTCTTCCACTACCCCCTCACCCCCCCCATCCCCTTCCCACAGCATCTGTCCATGCAAGCGGAGAAGATGCAACATCTGCCCTTGTACCTCCTCCCTTCTCACCATCCAAGACCCCAAAAACTCCTTCCAGGTGAAACAGCAATTTACTTGTACTTCTTTCAATTTAGTATCCTGTATTCACTACTCACGATGTGGTCTGCTCTACATTAGTGCAACCAAACACAGACTGGGTGACAGCTTTGCGGAGCACCTCCGTTCAGTCTGCACGTGTGACCCTGAACTTCCAGTTACCTGTCATTTTAATTGTCCACCTTGCTCCTACACTGCCTTTTCGTCCTCATCCGCCTGCAATGTTCCAATGACATTCAGCTTAAACCCAAAGAACATTACCTCATCTTCAGATTAGGCATTTTACGGCCTTCTGGACTCAACATTGCATTCAACAATTTTAGATCGTAATCTCTCCCCAACTTTGTTTCACTTTTCTTTGCTGGTTTGGCTTTTTTCTCACTTGTTTCTCTTTTTTTGCCTTTTTTTTTGCTTTCAGACAACTATTCATGATCCTGCTATTCACATCTCCTGTAGACACATCTTTTGTTTCTTTACTTGTCCCATTACCACTCCCTTTGACCTTGCACCATGATCCCTTTTGTCATTTAATCTCTCCTGTCCTCCACCCTATCACAGGCCTTGTTATTTTTCCCCCCTTCCCCCTTTTCACTTGCTCAAAACCTATTACATTTCTAACTTGTCCCAGTTCTGATGAAAGATCACAGACCTGAAACGTTAACTCTGTTTTTCTCTCTCCACAAATGTTGCCAAACCTGCTGAGTATTTCCAGCATTTACTGTTTTTATTTCAGATTTGCAGCAGCTGCAGCATTTTGCCGATGGGATTAAAGTTGTCCCTCTCTGCTGACTGAATGTGCTAAATAGATGAGTTTGGAGTAGTTTTTTACCCAAGTCCCCGGGTCCTGATGGACTTCATCCAAGGGTCTTAAAAGAAGTGGCAAGTGAGATAGTTGATGCATTGGTTTTGATTTTCCAAAATTCCCTCGATTTGGGGAAGGTTCCATTAGATTGGAAAATAGCGAATGTAACTCCTTTATTCAAAAAAGGAGGGAGACAGAAAGCAGGAAACTACAGGCCAGTTAGTTTAACATCTGTCTTAGGGAAAATGTCAGAAGCTATTATTAAAGATGTTATAGCAGGGCACTTCAAGATAATCAGGCAGAGTCAGCATGGTTTTGTGAAAGGGAAATCATGTTTAACCAATTTATTGGAATTCCTTGAAGAAGTAACATGTGCTGAGGATAAAGGGGAACCAGTAAATGTACTGTACGTAGATTTCCAGAAGGCATTTGATAAGGTTATTGCGGAAAACAAAAGCTCATGGTGTAGGGGGTAACATATTGGCATGGATAGAAAATTGGCTAGCCAACAGGAAACAGAGAGTAGGCATAGATGGGTCATTTTCTGATCAGCAAGATGTAATGAGTGGTGTGGCACAGTGATCAGTGCTGGGGCCTCAACTTTTTACAATTTATATAAATGACTTGGATGAAGGGACCGAAGGTATAGTTGCTAAATTTTGCTGATGGCACACAGATAGGTAGGAAAGTAAGTAAGTTGTAAAGAGGACGTAAGGAGGCTACAAAGGGATATAGATAGGTTAAGTGAGTGGGCAAAGACCTGGCAAATGAAGTATAATGTGGGAAAATGTGAAATTGTTCATTTTGGCAGGAAGAATAAAAACTAAGCATATTATCTAAATGGTGAGAGATTGCAGAGCGATCTGGGTGTCCTTGTGCATGCACCACAAAAGGTTAGTATGCAGGTACAGCAAATAATTAGGAAAGCTAATAGAATGTTATCATTTATTGCGAGGCGACTTCATTGAAACATTCTGAGGGGTCTTGACAGGGTGGATGTGGAAAGGATGTTTCCTCTTGTGGGAGAACTAGAACAAGGGGTCACTGTTTAAAAATAAGGGGTCACACATTTAAGACAGAGATGAGGAGAAATTTTTTTCTCTCAGAGGGTCGTGAGTCTTTGGAAATCTCTTCCTCAAAACATGGTGGAAGCAGAGTCTTTGAATATTTTTAAGGCAGAGGTAGATAGTTTCTTGATAAGCAAGGGAGTGAAAGGTTATTGGGGGTAGGCGGGAATGTGGAGTTGAGGTTACAATCAGATCATCCATGATCTTATTGAATGGCGGAGCAGACTTGCGGGGTCAAGTGGCCTATTCCTGCTCCTAGTTCGTATGTTCATAATTCCTAGTGTCAACTGTATTACAAACCTGCCTACAATTTTGCACAAAGGATTACTAAATTTGTAGGTCAGAGTCAGAGCTCATAAGGAGGGCAGATCTGTGCATTGGAAATACTGCACTGTATAATAGGGGTGGCACTTCTGGGGTTAATGTGCAAAGTGGAGGGATTTGCTTTGTACACTAAATGCAGCGAAGCGATGAAGGCATTTCTTATACATGTGTTCCTGATTTTATTACACCTACCACACAAAGCAAATCTGTTGCTTTCTGCCCAGATTGGGTGAAAGTAGAAGAGCTTTCCCCTACAGTATGTTATGGACAGGTGGTAAAGGGTGTGGGTAGTTCCCACTGTTCACCTCCCAACTGACACCAATCGTGCTATGTTTAAAATTATGAGTTATTCCCTGAGTGTTTTACTTGCCAAATAAACAGACAGTGACAGGTTTTCTTGTAGGTTTACAACAGAAGATCAACTATCCATTAAACAATATTCATTCCCTGAAATGTTCGCAACACCACTCATGCATGCATTCACTCACTCTCACATGCACTCGCAAGAGACGATAGATAGAAGGTAAAGGGTGAGAGTTCAAGGTCTGGTAGGTATTCACGGTTTACAGTAAATCTGTTGAATCTTCTCGGAAGGACAGTTTCTTTTAAAGGCCTGGGTGTTTATAATCTTGAACTTGTTAAGGTGTTGTAGATTTCTGGTGGTTAAGATTTCAGACTGGAGGCTGTGGTCACCAAGTTGAACTGCAGAATTAGCAGCAGGGCTTCTTCTTGTTTAGCCTGGATCTTTCTACAGCCCCTGGCTGGACTGCCTTTTTTGTGATCTCTCCTCTGTCCAGAGGGTTCTTTTAAGGTCAAAATCCATCAAATTTAAGCTCTCTGTTAGTTGACACATGACCTTCTCCCCTGGTGGGACCACAACAATGGTCCAGGATATGAAATCCATGGTTATCTATTAAGTCTGGATGAGTTTCATTCTGTTGTGATGTTTCTACGTCACACCTGCTTTGTCTCAGAAGAAATCCATTCAATTCAGGGATTTCTCTTGATGGTTTCAGGATGGGTGTACACAGGTCAGGTCATCTCTCCTTCGACTGTCATCTTGCAGCACGTTGAAATTGACTTTTCCGTTAAAAAAAGTGGACAAAGAGTCTACATTGAATAATTGGGGCGGCGCAGTGGTTAGCACCGCAGCCTCACAGCTCCAACGACCCGGATTCAGTTCTGGGTACTGCCGGTGCGGAGTTTGCAAGTTCTCCCTGTGACCGCGTGGGTTTCCGCTGGGTGCTCTGGTTTCCTCCCACAGCCAAAGACTTGCAGGTTGATAGGTAAATTGGCCATTGTAAATTGCCCCTAGTGTAGGTAGGAGGTGGTAGGAGAATGGTGGGGATGTAGTAGGGAATATGGGATTAACGTAGGATTAGTATAAATGGGTGGTTGTTGGTCAGCACAGACTCGGTGGGCTGAAGGGCCTGTTTCAGTGCTGTATCTCTAAATTTAAAAAAATTAAAAAAAATTTAGTGCCTTTAGAGTAAGAGTATGATATATCTTTACTGGGCATGATAAGTACCTGACCCAAGAATACTCAATACTGACACTGGGAAAGAAAGGTTCGAAGATCTTTCAATGCCTTTGCATTGCTGAGTACAAAAATAGCCTGAATTGTTTTAAATCACCTTCTAAAGAAGTAATATCGCACCATGGAGTGTTGCTGCAGTAATCTCAGATTATGACGATGTCAGTAGATGCAGTAGCTTCATCTGTATTGACTGTTGCAGTGTTTACTACTGCAGTTACATAAATTTATACTGCCTGTGTTTTATAAACAAAATGTCAGCATAACAGTAAATAAAAATTGGGTAAATGGCAGTGTCAGCTATTTTTTCTCTTTTTCCTTCAAGATGATTTTTTTTCCCTGACATTCATTTTTGTTAGATGGTAAACAAGAATTAAAATTGAATGGTTTTTAAGTTCTGATGTTCAGTTCTGTTCCAGCGATTTATCTGGATGTTTTTACAGTAAGTGAAACAAAAGCTGACATCACATTCCATGCCTCACCCCACCATGAAGGTACCCACTCATACACAGGTAGCCTCTGCTCCCTGTGAAAACACATCATTAAGAAGTATTGAGGGTAGATTCGGAGTATCAACAGGCTATTCAACAATGTGAGTAAATCACTGCTTTTCCCCAGCCTGTCTTCCCTTGCTGCATGCGCATGCATTTTCCAGCAGGCATCACTGGTCATGCTGCAGCTGAGGTCCGCTAGCTCAGCACAGACCAAGGGTCCAATCTGGGACCTTCTGGGCTGTGTTCCACACTGGAGCACAAATCTGCAGGTTTACCTATTCGAGGAGTTCAAAGTCCATTCCTAAAATGCATAGTACTTCTTTAAAACATGTTCTAGGCAGTTTTCTTGTTTGTTTCTATGGATTTCAGCTATTCTTTCAGTCCTTTCCTTTATATCATTGCTTTGGTGCTCACAGGAGAGTATGGTAGTGGGAATGAAAGAGTAGAAGCAGAGGAGATAGAGCAATTCGATAGGGTAAATATAAATAAGAGTGTTGGTGAATCACAAAGTGAGAAAGGCCCCTGTGGCATTCATCCTAGAAGGTAAGGGAAGTCAGAGAGGAAATAGTAGGGACTCTGACTATAATCTTTCTTGAATCTGAAAATTGTGCCATTGGACTGGAGGGTTACTAATGTAGCATCTGGGGACCATAATACTTAATGCCGATCTAAAAAAATTTAGGTATTTAAGTAAATTGTACAGTGCATTGATAAAGCAATGCTTTGTATGTGGATTTTCAAGAGGTACTAAGGCCAACATTTCAGCATAATATTGAAGGCGTGCAATCTTTTGGATGTGATGTTAACCCTGTCTGCCCTCTTGGGTGAATGTAGAAGATCCCACATCACTATTCAGAAAAGAGCAGGGGTGTCCTCCCTGGTGTCCTGGCCAATATTTATCCCTCGACCAACATGTTAAATAAATACAGATTACCTAGTCATTGATCACCCATGATATTATTGAATGGCGGAGCAGGCTTGAGGGGCTGAATGGCCTACTTCTGCTCTTACTTCGTATTATCACATTGTTGTTTGTGGGATCTTGCTGTGCAAAAATTGGCTGCCACGTTTCCTGCATTACAACTGTAGCTCCACCGTCACTGTAAAGAGCTTTGGGATGCCCTGAGATTGTGAAAGGTGCTATATAAATACAAGTTCTTTTCTTTACATAGGTTTGATAATATAAGGTAGGTGTTATTAAAGGGAATGTGCCAGCATGGTTAGGAAGTTTGTTAAAGGATGGAAAACAGCGAATTGTGGATATTTTTAGACTAGAGAAATTCAAGCAGTACTGTTCCCTGGAGTGTGGGAACACTTTGATTCCCAAAATTATCTGTTCTTTGGTATGGGGGCACAATATCAAACCATACAGGTGGCATACAAATATGCTTAACTCTGAAGAGTGTTTTTGTTTTTTCATTTATGGGATGTGAGCATTGCGAGCAAAGCAAGCACGTTTTGCCCAATCTTAATTGCCCTTGAGAAGGTGGTGGTGAGATGAGGGGTTTACTTGACTGTTTTAGAGGGGAGTTAAGAATCAAGCACATTGCTGTTGATCTGGAGTCACATATAAACAAGACCAGATAAGGGTGGTAGATTTCCTTCCTTAAAGGACATTAGTGAACCAGATGGGTTTTTATGACAAATATGAGTGTAAGAGGTTATAGATAGGTTAGTAGATTGGGCAGATAGGTATCAGATGAACTGTAATGCAGAAAAATGTGAAGATATCTGTGATAGAGTTATCCTGTGGGCCTTTTGAAAAGTAAGGCAGTGAAGAAACGAATAATTAATTGAGGATTTTAGATTTGTATTTTTGTTGACTGGCTTTAGGGATAGCTGATGTAAATGGGCATTGTGAATCTTGTGTCATGACCTTTTTCAGTCAAGTGTTCAGTGAGTCAATCACAGCAAGGGTAACAAAAGCATTATACATTGCTTCATTAGAAACTTTCCACAGCTGGTGGGTGACAGATGGGATTAATCATAAACTTGGGTTGATGATTGTTATTGGAAACTTTTATTTTTTTGTTTGTCTATCAGGGGGCGTTTGTGGAGGCAAAACTCAGACCCAGTCTGTAAAAATAGCACATGAATATTACAGTTAGAACGTTAGCTGCTATTTTCACAGTAATTGGCTATAGATTGACTAGATTTACTGTGCTGTTAATTAATTACAGCAAATGTATATTTCAAAACAAATGAACAGTTTGAGTCAGCATTTTGCATTTAAATAAGGTGAAATAAAACCCACTAATGCTCAAAATCTGCTATAAGAGCAGAAAATGCTGGAAATGCACAGCATGTAAGTCAGCACCTAGGCAGAGAAAAGGCAGGTTAACTGGACCTCTCTTCAAATTGCACGTAATCCTGTGCCAGGCCACCAACTCTCAACGCACGGGTCTCAGTGTTAATGCCAAAGTAATGTCACCGAATTCACTAGATGATGTCCAAGCTGACCCAGTAAGGAAAAGAAATGATCTTCCTGACTGCCAGCCTTAATGGAACTGGCAGATTTACTTTGGAATGTGGGAACAGGAGTCAGCTATTCTATCCCTCAAGCCTGTTCCACCATTCAATTAGATGATGGATGATCTCTACTCCAATTAAATTTACCTGCCTTAACTCCATATCCCTTGATACCCTTACCCACTAAAAATCCACCAATCGCATTCTTGAAAATTTCAAATGATCCACAGCCTTTTGGGGGAGAGAATTCCACATTTACACTATACTTTGTATGGAAAAAGAACTTCTTGATTTTACTCTTGTATAGCCTTGGTCTGATTTTAAGATTGTGCCCCCCTGTTCTTGATTCCTCCATCAGAGGAAATATTTTCTCTGTATTCACTCTATTGAAACCTTTTATCAGTTTAAGCACCTCAATTAGATCATCCCTCAAAGTCAAGGAACTTTTGTTTATGCAAGCTGTCTTCATAATTTAGCCCTTTAAGACTTGGTGTCATTCTGGTGAATTTGCACTGCACAGTCTCCAAAGCCACTATATACTTCTTGGGGTCTGATAAGCAGAATGGAACGCTGTAAAACTGAAACATCACTTCCCTTTGACTTCTAACTCTTTCCAGATAAAGGCCAATACTTCATTAGCCTTTTTGATTACTTTTTATACCTGTGCACCAGCACATGGGGCTGAATTTTACCGGCCCTTGGACACCGCAAGTCGCAGCGTGAGGCTCGGTAAAATGCTGCGGGGAGAGGCCCGCCTCGACCCACGACATCGAGACGGGCCCGCCGCACTTTACCGGCGGCAGCGGGACCTTGTTGTGGCCCCCCACCGCACAGCAGCAGCACCACAATTAGCATATGGTAATGATTACTTACCTATGCTGATTATGGAGCCCGCCGCCTCTGCACCGACACTTCCAGATATTTTGTTGAACAGGCAGCCGTCACGTGCCGTCCCATTCACGATTTGAAAAGCCAGCAGGTCCTCAGAGGAAGAAGTTTTCGCCAGCGAAAGTAAGTTGTGTTATTTAGGGGTCTCACTGTGCATTACAAGAGGGGGGATACACAGGGGTCTGACTCTGCATTCTTAAAGGGAGGAGGGAGGGGGGATATGCAGGGGTCTAACTCTGCATTCTTAAAGGGAGGGGGGGATATGCAGGGGTCTGACTCTGCATTCTTAAAGGGAGGAGGGAGGGGAGATATGCAGGGATCTAACTCTGCATTCTTAAAGAGAGGGGGGGATATGCAGAGGTTTGACTCTGCATTCTTAAAGGGAGGAGGGAGGGGGGATATGCAGAGGTCTAACTCTGCATTCTTGGAGGGAGGGGGGACATTCTGGAAGGTAGCCACTGTGATTCCTCCCTCCGTAATGGTTGTCAGCTCTATGCCATTGACTGCCTCGGTGATTGAAGGAGCAATGGCACTCGAGTCACCCTGTATGTGGGGAGAGTGCCAGAGACGGTAGACGTGTGAAACTTATCTGTCTTGTGGGTCAATCTATGCAGCATGTTCAATCTTTATGTGGTCATGCGGTGCCACTCATGGTGGGAGCTAAGACGAGCAATGTTATGCTATACCACACAGTTGCTGCATGAAAGCACCTGATGTTCTACTTAACATCAATCTCTGCCCTGTCAGGAACCTTTGAAGCATTGAAGGAACCGAGTTGAATTGCAACTTGAAGATGGGGATGGTTCACCCTGTATTCATTGATGTGCTTCTTGACAGGATCCATATGCACCACAGGCAAAACCAACAGGCAGATGCAGCACAGATAGAGGCCCCCAGTCGTGAGCAGCAGCACCCAAGGAGAGCTCACCACTACAGATCGCCGCGCATCTACAGGTCCCGTATAACATACCTGCAGATGTCAGACAGCCAGTGTCAGAGGCGACTGCAGATGTTGAGAGAGGCGGTGACACATCTCTGTGCCCTGCTGAATGATGACCTGCAGCCCAGGGTCTTCGGGGGACATTCAATGCCTGTGGCCCTCAAAGTGACAGCAGCTGTCAATTTTTACACCTCTGCATCATTTCAGGTGCGCACTGGAGACCTTTGTGGGGTCGCACAGTCAGGAGTGCACCGCTGCATCAGGGAGGTCATCAATGCCCTGTTCCAGAGGGTTGGTGACTATATTCGCTTCACGACGGACCCTGAAAGCCAAGCCGAGAGGGCCACTGGTTTCTGCTCCATTGCAGGATTCCCACAGGTGCAAGGGGTCATAGACTGCGCCCATGTGGTCATCAAGGCTTCCACTGGGCTTCCACTCAATCAATGTGCAGCTCATATGTGATCACCAGAAGTGATTCATGCAAATCTGCGCCTGCTTTCCAGGCAGATGCCATGACGCCTTCATCCTGCGCCAGTCGCAGTTGTCATTGCTGTTCACTGAAATGGCTCGGATGGAGGGGTGGCTTCTTGGAGACAAGGGCTACCCCTTGCAGAGATAGCTGCTTGACACCGGTGAGACACGCCAGCACTGCTGCAGTAGAATGATACATAGCCAGCCACTGAGCTACAAGAGCCACCATTGAGCAGGCGATCGGCATGCTTAAAATGCGATTCCACTTCCTGGGTGGTGCCCTGCAGTATAGGCCAGAAAGTGTAGCTTGCATCGTTGCTGTTTGTTGTGCTCTGCACAACTACACAGTCACTAGAGGGGAGGCCTTGCAGGATGAGGAGAGACATGAACAGAACTCATCCTCGAACGATGACGACGCTGAGGTCTTACAGCAGGGAAGGCACATGGGAGGACAGAGAACATCCAGGCATTACATGCAGGGCAAGCAGCTAACTAAGGATGCATGGCAGTGCCTCATTGCTCAAAGGTTCTCCACGCCATAGGAACCACCATGGGCTCTGCACGCCACACAGCACCCTCATTCACCTGTTGTGCAGCAGTCCTCATCTGTACACCAATACTCACAGCAGAATACTGAGCCATTGTCCACATTCCTGCATCCGTGGAGATACACATGAGTGATACTGGCATAGCAATGATGTTATTCCATACATTGGCAATTCTGGACGGCCAATGCTGTAATGGGAGCAGCCCCGATCAGTACATGCTGACACACTTAATTCACATAGTAAAAGTGCTGCAATGTTAGTGAAGATGACTTTGTTCCCGGCCTTTCTAGGGTGTTGTGTCACCCATGCAGTCCCAACTGTATCAGGATGCTTGTTGGAAATGCTTGCAGATTCTCTTACGCGGTGCCACTTCTGCGCTAGCAGCCTGACTGTAGTCAGGCTGCTGCTATGATAGCCCTTTGGCGGTGGATGACTTTGGCGGTCGTACCCTGTGCGCATGAAGCCTAGAGGGCCCCTGCTGACTGGGAGAGTAATCGTTCATCCCCTTCTGGCATTGGATCCTTTGATGCTGGATAGCCCCATGGCTACTCACCTTCTCTGCCATCTCCAGCCAGACTGCCTTGTTCAGGCGGGACAGCCTCTTATCATCACTGGTGAAAAGGACCTCCTGCTTTGCCCACACAGCCTGGAGGAGAGTGATCAGGGATGCCTCACTATACAGTGGGGCCACCTTAGAGCACCCCTCTGCCATACTCAGCTTTTGGTGTGGCCCTTTAAATGTAAAGGTGACTCCACCATCTAACAGCTCTAACGCCTAGCTGCAAGGTTTGTCTTGCACATGTTTGAAAACCAATGCAGCACTGGGGCAGGCGGGGCGGGCGGGTGGGGGGGGGGTACCTAATCTGTGCTGCTGTCATGGGTTTTTCGACAATTACACATCAACACATGTTCACAAACACTTTGCTTCTGCAGCAACTGATCATATTTATTGGTGTAATAGTTGTAGTTGGCGATGCAGCTAGAATATGAACATTTTCCCCTTTTTTTTAACAAAGATTGTATAATTGCAGTTACATGTATTTTCACATAACAGTTAGCAGATAAATAAATACAGATTCCAAATGCGTATTAGTTGGTGGCTTTTCACAGTCAGCTGCTTAGATACTCATAGGTAATTATTCAATTATGGGGTTTTTTTCTGTTTGTATTCGCCTTTTACGGTATAAAAAAAAAGGCGAATACAAACAGAAAATCACTCAAATCTAAATCAGGGGACATAATCACTGACCAAAGCAAACAAATGGACCACTGTGTTGAGCACTACCTAGAACTGTACTCCAGGGAGAATGTTGTCACTGAGACTGCCCTCAAGGCAGCCCAGCCTCTACCAGTCATGGATGAGCTGGACATACAGCCAACCAAATCGGAACTCAGTGATGCCATTGATTCTCTAGCCAGCAGAAAAGCCCCTGGGAAGGAAAGCATTACCCCTGAAATAATCAAGAGTGCCAAGCCTGCTATACTCTCAGCACTACATGAACTGTTATGCCTGTGCTGGGACGAGGGAGCAGTACCCCAGGACATGCGCGATGCCAATATCATCACCCTCTATAAAAACAAAGGTGACCGCGGTGACTGCAACAACTACCGTGGAATCTCCCTGCTCAGCAGAGTGGGGAAAGTCTTTGCTCGAGTCGCTCTAAACAGGCTCCAGAAACTGGCCGAGCGCGTCTACCCTGAGGCGCAGTGTGGCTTTCGTGCAGAGAGATCGACCGTTGACATGCTGTTCTCCCTTCGTCAGATACAGGAGAAATGCCGTGAACAACAGATGCCCCTCGACATTGCTTTCATTGATCTCACCAAAGCCTTTGACCTCGTCAGCAGACGTGGCCTCTTCAGACTACTAGAAAAGATCGGATGCCCACCAAAGCTACTAAATATCATCACCTCATTCCATGACAATATGAAAGGCACAATTCAACATGGTGGCTCCTCATCAGACCCCTTTCCTATCCTGAGTGGCGTGAAACAGGGCTGTGCTCTCGCACCCACACTTTTTGGGATTTTCTTCTCCCTGCTGCTTTCACATGCGTTCAAGTCCTCTGAAGAAGGAATTTTCCTCCACACAAGATCAGGGGGCAGGTTGTTCAACCTTGCCCGTCTAAGAGCGAAGTCCAAAGTACGGAAAGTCCTCATCAGGGAACTCCTCTTTGCTGACGATGCTGCTTTAATATCTCACACTGAAGAGTGCCTGCAGAGTCTCATCGACAGGTTTGCGGCTGCCTGCAATGAATTTGGCCCAACCATCAGCCTCAAGAAAACGAACATCATGGGGCAGGACGTCAGAAATGCTCCATCCATCAATATTGGCGACCACGCTCTGGAAGTGGTTCAAGAGTTCACCTACCTAGGCTCAACTATCACCAGTAACCTGTCTCTAGATGCAGAAATCAACAAGCGCATGGGAAAGGCTTCCACTGCTATGTCCAGACTGGCCAAGAGAGTGTGGGAAAATGGCGCACTGACACGGAACACCAAAGTCCGAGTGTATCAGGCCTGTGTCCTCAGTACCTTGCTCGATGGCAGCGAGGCCTGGACAACGTATGTCAGCCAAGATCGACGTCTCAATTCATTCCATCTTCGCTGCCTCCGGAGAATCCTTGGCATCAGGTGGCAGGACCGTATCTCCAACACAGAAGTCCTCGAGGCGGCCAACATCCCCAGCTTATACACACTACTGAGTCAGCGGCGCTTGAGATGGCTTGGCCATGTGAGTCGCATGGAAGATGGCAGGATCCCCAAAGACACATTGTACAGCGAGCTCGCCACTGGTATCAGACCCATCGGCCGTCCATGTCTCCGCTTTAAAGACGTCTGCAAACGCGACATGAACTCCTGTGACATTGATCACAAGTCGTGGGAGTCAGTTGCCAGCGTTCGCTAGAGCTGGCGGGCAGCCATAAAGGCGGGGCTAAAGTGTGGCGAGTCGAAGAGACTTAGCAGTTGGCAAGAAAAAAGACAGAAGCGCAAGGGGAGAGCCAACTGTGTAACAGCCCCGACAAACAAATTTTTCTGCAGCACCTGTGGAAGAGCCTGTCACTCTAGAATTGGCCTTTATAGCCACTCCAGGCGCTGCTTCACAAACCACTGACCACCTCCAGGCGCTTATCCATTGTCTCTCGAGATAAGGAGGCCAAAGAAGAAGAAGGATCACCCGAGTAATTAGTAGTTACTCTGTGTGTCTGCCTTTAAATGAATGTTAGATGGAATATACAGCACAGAAACAGGCCATTCAGTCTGACTGGTCATTGCTAGTGTTGATGAGCCTCCTCCCTCTCTGATTCATCTAATCCTGTCAGCATTCTAATCCTCTCTTCCTCATGTGCTTATCCAGCTTCCTCTTAAATGCATCTATGCAATTCACCTCAGCTACTCCTAGTGGGAGCGAGTTCCGCATTCTAACTACTGTCTCGGTGAAGAAGTTTCTCCTGAATTAGAATTAGAATTAGAACATTACAGCGCAGTACAGGCCCTTCGGCCCTCGATGTTGCGCCGACCTGTGAAACCATCTGACCTACACTATTCCATTTTCATCCATATGTCTATCCAGTGACCACTTAAATGCCCTTAAAGTTGGCGAGTCTGCTACTGTTGCAGGCAGGGCGTTCCACGCCCCTACTACTCTCTGAGTAAAGAAACTACGTCTAACATCTGTCCTATATCGATCACCCCTCAACTTAAAGCTATGTCCCCTCGTGTTTGCCATCACCATCCGAGGAAAAAGACTCTCACTATCCACCCTATCTAACCCTCTGATTATCTTATATGTCTCTATTAAGTCACCTCTCCTCCTCCTCTCCAACGAAAACAACCTCAAGTCCCTCAGCCTTTCCTCGTAAGACCTTCCCTCCATAAAAGGCAACATCCTAGTAAATCTCCTCTGCACCCTTTCCAAAGCTTCCACATCCTTCCTATAATGCGGTAACCAGAACTGCACGCAATACTCCAGGTGCGGTCTCACCAGAGTTTTGTCCAGCTGCAGCATGACCTCGTGGCTCCGAAACTCGATCCCCCTACTAATAAAAGATAACACACCATATGCCTTCTTAACAGCCCTATTAACCTGGGTAGCAACTTTCAGGGATTTATGTACCTGGACACCAAGATCTCTCTGTTCATCTACACTACCAAGAATCTTCCCATTAGCCCAGTACTCTGCATTCCTGTTACTCCTTCCAAAGTGAATCACCGCGCACTTTTCCGCATTAAACTCCATTTGCCATCTCTCAGCCCAGCTCTGCAGCCTATCTATGTCCCTCTGTAGCCGACAACATCCTTCGGCACTATCCACAACTCCACCGACCTTAGTGTCATCCGCAAATTTACTAACCCACCCTTCTACACCCTCTTCCAGGTCATTTATAAAAATGACAAACAGCAACGGCCCCAAAACAGATCCTTGCGGTACACCACTAGTAACTAAACTCCAGAATGAACATTTGCCATCAACCACCACCCTCTGTCTTCTTTCAGCTAGCCAATTTCTGATCCAAAGCTCTAAATCACCTTCAACCCCATACTTCCGTATTTTCTGCAATAGCCTACCGTGGGGAACCTTATCAAACGCCTTACTGAAATCCATATACACCACATCCACTGCTTTACCCTCATCCACCTGTTTGGTCACCTTCTCGAAAAACTCAATAAGGTTTGTGAGGCACGACCTACCCGTCACAAAACCGTGCTGACTATCGCTAATGAACTTATTCTTTTCAAGATGATTATAAATCCTGTCTCTTATAACCTTCTCCAACATTTTACCCACAACCGAAGTAAGGCTCACAGGTCTATAATTACCAGGGCTGTCTCTACTCCCCTTCTTGAACAAAGGGACAACATTTGCTATCCTCCAGTCTTCCGGCACTATTCCTGTCGACAATGACGACATAAAGATCAAGGACAAAGGCTCTGCAATCTCCTCCCTAGCTTCCCAGAGAATCCTAGGATAAATCCCATCTGGCCCAGGAGACTTAGCAATTTTGGAAAGTGTGAAAATAGATAACACCACCTCCTTGTGAACCTCAATCCCATCTAGCCTAGTAGTCTGAATCTCAGTATTCTCCTAAACAACATTTTCTTTCTCTGCTGTAAATACTGACGAAAAATATTCATTTAACGCTTCCCCTATCTCCTCTGATTCCACACACAACTTCCCACTACTATCCTTGTTTGGCCCTAATCTAACTCTAGTCATTCTTTTATTCCTGATATACCTATAGAAAGCCTTAGGGTTTTCCCTGATCCTATCCGCCAATGACTTCTCGTGTCCTCTCCTTGCTCTTCTTAGCTCTCCCTTTAGATCCTGCCTGGCCTGCTTGTAACTCTCAAGAGCCCTAACTGAGCCTTCACGTCTCATCCTAACATAAGCCTTCTTCTTCCTCTTGACAAGCGCTTCAACTTCTTTAGTAAACCACGGCTCCCTCGCTCGACAACTTCCTCCCTGCCTGACAGGTACATACTTATCAAGGACATGCATTAGCTGCTCCTTGAATAAGCTCCACATTTCGATTGTTCCCATCCCCTGCAGTTTCCTTCCCCATCCTACGCATCCTAAATCTTGCCTAATCGCATCATAATTTCCTTTCCCCCAGCTATAATTCTTGCCCTGCGGTATATACCTGTCCCTGCCCATCGCTAAGGTAAACCTAACCGAATTGTGATCACTATCACCAAAGTGCTCACCTACATCTAAATCTAACACCTGGCCGGGTTCATTACCCAGTACCAAATCCAATGTGGCATCGCCCCTGGTTGGCCTGTCTACATACTGTGTCAGAAAACCCTCCTGCACACACTGGACAAAAACTGACCCATCTAAAGTACTCGAACTATAGTATTTCCAGTCAATATTTGGAAAGTTAAAGTCCCCCATAACAACTACCCTGTTACTCTTGCCCCTATCGAGAATCATCTTCGCTATCCTTTCCTCTACATCTCTGGAACTATTCGGAGGTCTATAGAAGACTCCCAACAGGGTGACCTCACCTCTCCTGTTTCTAACCTCGGCCCATACTACCTCAGTAGACGAGTCCTCAAACGTCCTTTCTGTCGCTGTAATACTCTCCTTGGTTAACAATGCCACACCCCCCCCTCTTTTACCATCTTCTCTGTTCTTACTGAAACATCTAAATCCCGGAACCTGCAACATCCATTCCTGCCTCTGCTCTACCCATGTCTCCGAAATGGCCACTACATCGAGATCCCAGGTACCAACCCATGCTGCAAGCTCACCCACCTTATTCCGGATGCTCCTGGCGTTGAAGTAGACACACTTTAAACCAGGTTCTAGCTTGCCAGTGCCCTCTTGCGTCCTTGTAACCTTATCCCTGACCTCACTACTCTCAACATCCTGTACACTGGAACTACAATTTAGGTTCCCATTCCCCTGCTGAATTAGTTGGATTGGTTGAATTAGTTGAATTGGATTTATTCGTGAATATCTTACATTCATGGCCTCTAGTTTTGTTTTCCAAATATGGGGGGGAAATTAGGCATGGGAAAATAACTGAATTCTGTGGAGGTAAAGATGTAACTGTGAACACTTGCAGCTCAGTGCAAGTTGATCTGATTTTTTTATCTTTGCAGGTTAAATCTATTAGATAGTTACGAAAGTATAAATCACTTTGAGTTTACCATTCCTAATATCTTTTTGAGGGAAAAATGATAGGAATGGAATGGAGTTTTTCGAGGCTTGCCTTTTTAAAATTCCTCTTGATTTTTGGCCTCCAGTTTCCTCCTTTCCACTAATAACGGTACATTGAATGGAGGGAGGTTGGGTGATGTGGAAGTGCTGAGGTATTTGGAGGTTCAGGTTCACAAGATATGAATAACAGCAGCTCAAGTGGACAAATCCATGAAAATGCTCATGGAACACTGGGACTTATTGAGAGAGGTTTAGAGATGTCACCGGGAGTCTAAACCATTGAAGACCACAGTTCATAGAGTCATACAATCATTATGGGACAGAAGGAGGCCATTCAGCCCATAGAGTCATGCCATCTCTCTGCAGAGCAATCCAACCAGTCCCATTTCCCCACTCTATTCCTGTAGCCCTGTAAGTTTATTTCCCTCAGTTTCCCTCCAATTTCCTTTTGAAATCATCTTCACTTCTACCACTCGCATAGGCAGCGGGTTCCAGATCATTATGACTCGCTGCGTAAAAAAGTTCTTCCTCACATCACCCCCATATCTCATGCTCAAATTCTGTGTCCCCTAGGTCCTTGTAACATCAGCTCATGGGAACGGCTTTTCTTTGCCTATCTTATCGTAACTGGTCATAATCTTGTACACCTCTATCAAATCTCCCCTCAATCTCCTTTGCTCCAAGTGCAGACACGATGGGCCAAGTGGCCTCTTTCTGTGCCATAAACTTTCTATGATTCTAACCCCAGCTTCTTCAACCTAACCTTGTAGCTAAAATAAAAACAAAAACTGTGTTCAGAGTCAACCAGATTGTTGTGGGTCTGGAGTCACATGTAGGCCAGACCAGGTAAGGACGGCAGATTTCCTTCCCTAAAGGGCATTAGTGAACTGGAAAGGTTTTATGACAATCAATGATAGTCTCATAGCACCATTACTGAGCCTAGCTCTCAATTCCAGATTTTCATTAGTTGAATTTAAATTCCATCAGCTGCCATGGTGGGATTTGAACCCATGTCTCTCGGGCATTAGCTTGGGGATCTCTGGATTTGAAGTCTAGTGACATTACCATTATGCTACCATCTCCCTAACAGGTAGGAAAGTAAACTGACAAGAGGACATTAAGAGTCTACAAAGGGATTTAGATAGGTTAAGTAAGTGGGCAAAAGTTTGGCAAATGGAATATAATGTGGAAAAATGTGAACTTGTCCACTTTGGTATGAAGAATAGAAAAGCAGTATATTATTTGAATGGAGAGAGACTGCAGAACTCTGTGGTACAGCGGGATCTGGGTGTCCTTTTACACAAATCACTAAAAGTTAGTATTGCGGGTACAGCAAGTGATTAGGAAGGCAAATGGAAGGTTGGCATTTATTGCAAAGGGAAACTACAACTGTACAGCACCTTAGTTAGACCACATCTGAAGTACTGTGTACAGTTTTGGTCTGCTTACTTAAGAAAGGATATATTTGCATTAGAAACAGTTCAGAGGAAGTTCACTCGACTGATTCCTGGGATGAAGGGGTTATCTTATGAGGAAAGGTTGGACAGGTTGAGCCTATACCCATTGGAGTTTAGAAGAATGAGAGGTGATCTTATTGAAACATAAAAGATCCTGAGAGGACTTGACAGGGTGGATGCTGAGAGGTGTTTCCCCTTGTGGGGGAGTCTACAACTAGGGACACAGTTTACAATAAGAGAAAAATACTGTGGATGCTGGAACTCTGAAATGCAAACAGAAAAACGCTAGAAATACTCAGCAGGTCTGGCAGCACCTGTGGAGAGAGATACAGCAGTTTAAAAATTAGGGGTTTCCCATTTAAGACTGAGACGAGGAGAATTTTTTTCTCAGAGGGTCGTTAGTCTGTGGAATTCTCTTCTCCAGAGAGTAGTGGAGGCTGGGTCATTGAATGTATTCAAGGCTGAGTTAGATAGATTTTTGATCGATAAGGGAGTCAAGGGTTTTGGGGGGGCAGACAGGAAAATGGAGTTGAGGCCACATTCAGATCAGGCATGATCTTATCGAATAGCAGAGAAGGCTTGAGGGGCTGATTCTTGTGTTCTTGAACATATTGCCTCTCCCTGTGCCAAAATGCATTATCTCACATTTCTCTGTATTAAATTCCAGCTGCCAATTGTCTGCCCATTTTGCTAGCCTATCTACGCCCTGTTGCAGTTGATTGGTACCATCCCCACTATTTGTCAAGTTTGATATTGTCAGCAAATAGTTCTTTGAGGAAGTAACAAGCAATGTGGATAAAGGGGAACCTGTGGATGTGCTGTATTTGGATTGCCAGAAGGCATTTGTCAAGGTGCCACATCAAATGTTACTAAACAAAATAAGAGTCTATGGTATAGGGGGTAACATATTAGCATGGATAGAGGATTGGTTAGCCAACAGGAAATGGAGAGCAGCCATAAATGGGTCATTTTTAAGTTGGCAAGCTGTAACTAGCGGAGTGCCACAGAGATCAGTGCTGGGGCCTCAACTATTTACAATCTTTATCAATGACTTGGATGAAGGGGCAGAATGTATGGTTGCTAAATTTGCTGATGACACAAAGTAAGGTAAGAGAGTAAGTTGTGAGGAGGACCTAAGGAGGGATATAGATAGGTTAAGCGAGTGGGCAACGATCTGGCAGATGGAGTATAATGTGGGAAAATATAAACTTGTTCACTTTGGCTGGAAAAATAGAAAAGCAACATATTGTTTAAATGGAGGGAGACTGCAGAACTCTGAGATGCAGAGGGATCTGGGTGTCCTAGGACATGAAACACAAAGTTAGTATGCAGGTACAACAATTGATTAAGAAGGCAAATGTAATTTTATCATTTATTGCAAAGGGAATGGAATATAAAAGTAGAGATGTGTTGCTACAGTTGTACAGGGCATTGGTGAGACCACATCTAGAGTCTTGTGTACAGTTTTGGTCTCCTTACTGAAGAAAGGATATAATTGCATTGGAACCAGTTCAGAGAAGGTTCACTCAAATGATTCCTGGGATGAGAGGGTTATCTTATGAGGAAAGGTTGGACAGGTTGGGTCTATATTCTTTGGAGTTTAGAAGAATGAGAGGTGATATTGAAACATATAAGATCCTGAGAGGACTTGACAGGGTGGAAGGATGTTTTCCTCTTTTGGGAGAGACTAAAACTAGAGGGCACAGTTTAAAATTAAGGAGTCTCCCATTTAAGACAGAGATAAGGAGAATGTTTTTTTCTCTGAGGGTCATGAGTCTGTGGAACTCTCTTCCCCAGAGAGTGGTGGAGGCAGGGTCATTGAATGTTTTTAAGGCAGAGTTCGACAGATTCTTGACAGACAAGGGAGTCAAAGGGTATCGGGGGTAGGCAAGAAGGTGGAGTTAAGTCCACAAACAGATCAGCCATGATCTTATTGAATGGCGGAGCAGGCTTGAATAGCCGACTCCTGCTCCTAGTATGTATGTTTGTATTATGTTCATATGGGGCCCTTAATTGGGTATTAATTGCCCAGAAAAGGGCCTCAATTGGTGGCAGGGCAGAAAGGCTGTTCACCATCCCACCTCATTTTGTGCTCTCACTGCCTCCAAACCTGCTGTGGGGGAGCATAAAATTCCACTTTTTGTCTCCATGGATATTAAGCACCCAGTTCTCTCCATTTTTAAGCCACATTTCTGTTATTGCCACTACATCATATTTCCATACGGCTGTTTGCACTTGTAGCTCACCAATCTTATTCACCACACTTGGTACATTTGCATTCATGCTTTCGAAACCTGTCTTTGTATTCTTTATAGTCCTTCTTAGTTCGCTCCTATCTAATATGATGCTACTTTCTTCTGTAATACTATCCAACACTCTTACTCCTTTATGCACCTTATTCCTCTTTCCTGATCCTATATAGTGGTGCCCATCCCCCTGCCAATTTAGTTTAAACCCTCACCAACTACACCAGCAATCTCAGTCATGGTGAGGTGCAACCCGTCCCTTTTGAATAGGTGCCTTCTGCTGCAGAAGTGGTCGCAGTGTCTCTAGAATCTGAAGCCCTTCCTCCTGCACCATGCCTCAAGCCACTCATTGACCTTTCTTATCATCCTGTTTCTACTCTTGCTGGTATGTGGCACTGGGAGTAATCCAGAGATTACTCCCTTTGAGGTCCTACTTTTTCACTTCCTCCCTAGTTTCTGAATGTCTGATCGTAGGACCTCAATACCTGCCGTCTTTATGTCGTTGGTATCAACGTGTACCTCAACCTCTGGCTCACTCTCTTCCCCCTGCAAAATATTTTGTACCCTATATGTGATGTCCTTTACGCTGGCACCAGGGAGGCAAACACCATGTGGCACTCACAATGATGCTTACAGAAATGCCTGTCTGTCCCCTTATCAATGGAATCTATAACAACTGCATTTCCCCTCTTTGCTGTTTCCTCATGTGCAGTCCCTTGTCCTTTGGTGCTATGATCTGGACTGCATTCCTTTAAGGTGTCATCATTCCAATGTTGAGGGCCCATTTGATAGTGGCACACATCCAGAAGATTCCTGCACTTCCTGTCTCTTCCTACTGTTCCGGGTGGCCACCCATCTACTATCCTGAGTTCCTTTTGCTTGTGGGGTGGCCATCTCCTGGAATGTACGATCCAGGTAACTCTTAGCCTACCTAATGCTCTACAGTAACTCCAGCTGCCCCTCAAGCTCAGAACCCCTGAGGTCCAGCTCAAGCAGCTATCCTACATATGTGGTTCCCGGAAGATACATGAAATGTCTTGAAGTTCACATGGACAGGAATTCCAAGCAACAGGCCTCAGCTGCTCATCTATGTTAAGGTTAAAGTTAATTCCTAAATGAAAAACTTAACTAAATTTTAGAAAGAGATCAACCCTTAAAATTCCCTCACTCACCAAATTCCCCCAGTTCAGTGCTCTGGAGAAGCAGTACTCTGTAGAACTGGACTCTGTGTTACTTACTGGAAATAATGTGTGCAATTTTGGGCCCCACACGATAGGAAGGATAGTAAAGAGTGGCTATAGCATAGATTAATTAATAAAGATGTTGCCTGGTATGAGGAAATACAAATATAAAGTACTTTCATAGAGGAGATTTTAATGTAGGTTTTTGAAATGAAGAGATGAGCCATAGATGGAAGCAGACTGTTAAGTGGTTGAAGGATTAGAGCAAGGGGATAGAAATAAAATTAATTGTAAAAGATTTAAGTTTGTGAGCAGGAAAAATCTTTTTACATGGAGGTTATGGAATCTGCTGCCAGTTACTGATTGAAGCAGATATCATGTCAACATTCAAGAGAAAGTTAGATGGGCAGTTGAAGTAAAGTGAAGAGAACTGAGCAGGCACGTGGGATTAGGATTACTGCTTGAGTGAAGAATAAACACCAACATGGACTGGTTAGGCCGAATAGCATCTTTGCCATGATGTCACTTCTGTTGCTGGTTCCACACATGGCTGCCTTCCTCTGATCCCTCTCTCAATGGTCATTGGCCATAGAGGAATATAGCCAGTGAGTGTGAGTAGGTTATTTAACCATGGGAGCCTCATCGGCAATCATATCCTCATGCATATCGTATGTTAAGGAGTCACTGAATAGCAATCAGAAGCCGGGCCTGTGCTGTTCAGATTGTTTTTGCTTCTAATGCCTAGTATGGGGCATAGATATCAATTGTAGCTCCCTCAACTGCTGCCCCATTTGAGATCAGCTAACTCAGCACATAATTTCAAATAATCAACCCTGTCAGAAATGTCAAGTTGGATTCAAATAGTTCTGTATTGTAATGATTGACTGGATCAATTATTGGATTTTGGGGAGAGGACGTTTCTATTACTTTTAGAATTTATAGGAGGTTCAGTCTCAAAGGTTGCTTTTATAATGAATCCAGCTGTGACATGTCAAGATGAGTTTCAACCAAAAACTAAAATAAGTTGACAGTAATTGAAGTAACCTTATCCCTGACTGCTCTTCCTTTACACTTTATCCCACATCTGTTTGTAGTACTTATATCCTTAGCCACTTCTAAAGGGGCTTTATAACAGCCTCCCCAAAAGGCATCCCTGTGGTGGAGCATTCCAACTTGTGGCTTGTTGTTATCTGTGCCTCTGACTCCCATAGCAACCTCTAATTACCACATTCCACAAATTCCCTATTAGAAGGTGAAAGGAAAATACTATGACCTTTTTAACCCTCACATCCCAACCACATCAACCCAGTTTTCAAATACTTTGTTTCAACTTTGAAATAACTTTTAAATGTTTCCAAGTGTAGCACTGCTAGTCCTGCATAGAGGGAAGGGAGACGGAGACAGACAAACCTTTGCTCCCTTCCCACCTACTCCCTCACCCCACCACTCCAACATGCTCCTCACCTGACAGTGGCAATACCCTGGGACGGATGCAGAAATCACTGACACTTTGCAGGAAACAAAGACTAAAGGTAGAACTGCGGAATTATTAGAATGTTTGGCACAGAAACGGGTCTTTCAGCCCAGGTAGTCGATACCAGCATTTACACTCCATATAAGTCTCCTCTCACCACTATTCACCTAACCCTATCAGTATATCATTCTCTTCATTTCTCCCTCATCTAGCTTCCAATTAAATGCATCTATGCTATTCGACTCAACCACTTCACATGGTAGCGAGTTCCACCTTCTAACCACTCTCTGGGAAGATAAATTTTTCCTGAATCCCTTATTGGATTTATTGCACTAAGCAGTCCTCCCTAAAGGAGAGGTGAAACAAGAGTTATTCTTTGGGCTGCTGCCATGGTGTGATCTTGTACAGAAATATCAGTTATTGTCCATTGGTGGCAGGTTGGAATAAATGTTGTTCGCGACCATTAGGAACTGTGCCAAAAATCACATAGCTTCACTCTGTATTTTTACTGTCTAGCTTTCATTAAAATGGATCTTTAATGAAATTTTGAATTATCCCAAAATATAGTGCTTTCTTTCTTAAAAGACTTCAGCAGGGCATTGCATCTATAAATGGGAACTGCAGTATGAAGACAGTGAGCGCAGGCCACCATGCACACATGCACACCCTCTCACATACACACTTTTATTTAATCATTCACAGGATCTATACATCACTGGTAAGGCTAGGATCTGTTGCCCATCCCTAATTGCCTTTGAGAAGGTGGTGAGAAGGCGGCACAGTGGCGCAGTGGTTAGCACCGCAGCCTCACAGCTCCAGCGACCCGGGTTCAATTCTGGGTACTATGTGGAGTTTGCAAGTTCTTCCTGTGTCTGCGTGGGTTTCCTCCGGGTGCTCCGGTTTCCTCCCACATGCCAAAGACTTGTAGGTTGATAGGTAAATTGGCCATTAGCAATTGCCCCTAGTATAGGTAGGTGGTAGGGAAATATAGGGACAGGTGGGGATGTGGTAGGAATATGAAATTAGTGTAGGATTAGTATAAATGGGTGGTTGATGGTCGGCACAGACTCGGTGGGCCAAAGGGCCTGTTTCAGTGCTGTATCTCTAAACTAAACTCTAAATTAAACTACCTCCAGAGTGGCTTGCTAGGTCATTTCAGAGGGCAGTTAAGAGACAACCACATGGCTATAGGACTGGAGTTACATATAAGCCAGACCAGGTAAGGTTACTTCAATAATAAAAGCAAAATACTGCAGATGCTGGAAATCTGAAATAAAAACAAGAAATGCTGGAAATACTCAGCAGGTCTGGCAGCATGCTGAGTATTTCCAGCATTTCTTGTTTTTATTTCAGATTTCCAGCATCTGCAGAGAGAGAAGCAGAGTTAACGTTTCAGGTCAGAGACCCTTCTTCAGAACTGACAAATATTAGAAATGTAAAAGGTTTTAAGCAAGTGAAGTGGCGGGGGGTGGGGGTGGCAAGAGATAACAAAGGTGAAGGTGTTGATAGGACAAGGTCACAGAGAATAACTGACCAGAAGGTCATGGAACAAAGGCGAATGGTATGTTAATGGTGTGCTGAAAGACAAAGCGTTAGTACAGAGAGGGTGTGAATGACTGTAAAGCACAGAGCGCTCCAAGCACAAACATAAAACAACACATTAAAGAAAACAAAACAGTGGGTAAGCACAGTGGAAACAAAGTAAACAAACTGAAAAACCTAAAATAAAATGACCAAATAAAAAAGGAAAAAGAAAAAAAGAAAAAATAACTAAGCATAAAAAGGGGGACCCGTCATGCTCTGAAATTATTGATTTCAGTGTTCAGTCTGGCAGGCTGTGGCGTGCCTAATTGATAGATGAGATGCTGTTCCTCGAGCTTGCGTTGATGTTTGTTGGAACACTGCAGCAATCCCAGGACAGAGATGAGAGCAGGGGGTAATGTTGAAATGTCCAGCAACCAGAAGCTTGGGGTCATGCTTACGGACTGAGCGGAGGTGTTCCACAAAGCGATCACCCAGTCTATGTTTGGTCTCCCCAATGTAGAGAAGACCACATTGTGAGCAGCGAATACAGTATACTACATTGAAAGAAGTACAAGTAAATCGCTGCTTCACCTGAAAGGAATGTTTGGGGACTGGGATAGTGAGGAGAGAGGAGGTAAATAGGCAGGTATTACACCCCCTATTGCAGCGGAAGGTGCCGTGGGAAGGGGATGAGGTGGTGGGGGTAATGGAGGAGTGAACGAGGGTGTCGCGGAGGGAATGATCCTTTTGGAATGCTGACAGGGGAAGGGAGGGGAAGATGTGTTTGGTAGTGGCATCACGCTGGATGTGGCGGAAGTGGTGGAGGATGAGCCTTTGTATCTGGAGGCTGGTGGGGTGGAAAGTGAGGACAAGGGGAAACCTGTCGCGGCTGTGAGAGGGAGGGGAAGGGGTGAGGGTAGAGGTGCGGGAAATGGACCGGACATGGTTGAGGGCCCTGTCAATCACAGTGGGGGGGGGGAATCCTCGGTTGAGGAAAAAGGAAGACATATCGGAAGCACTGTCATGGAAGGTTACATCTTCACATCAGATGCGTCGGAGATGGAGAAACTGGGAGAAAGGAATGGAGTCCTTACAGGAGGCAGGGTGTGAAGAAGTGTAGTCCAGATTGCTGTGGGAGTCGGTGGGCTTATAATAAATATTCGTAGACAGCCTATCCCCAGAGATAGAGACAGAGAAGTCGAGGAAGGGAAGGGAAGTGTCGGAGATGGACCATGTGAAGGTGAGAGAAGGGTGGATTATTTAATGAAATGGCCATCATTCACATATGTGGTTAGACAATAGACATCAACAAGTTATTTGACCATGGGTCAGTGCAGCCAGGCTCAATCCTGGACTTACCCAAAGTCACTGCCTAAGTGAGAACCCTTGGTGAATGTGTTGTCTGTTTTCCTTTCCTCCCTCCCCCAGCTGAGTCATAAGTCTTGAGCTGTTGTTGCAGTGAGTCACCGAATTGGGGGGGGTGGGTGGAGAAGGTCATATTTTAAGGTATTTTGAGGGGGGGGACGGGCAGATCCTTAATTTTGTTGTTATTGGGGAGTGGGAAAGGGGCGATAGAATTTTGATTTGAACAGTGTGGGGGTGGGGGAGGGGTGGTTGCCATTAAAGATGCAAATTAACCAGCAGGGCTGGCTGCCCTTTAAAAATGGCACCAGCGCCTGTGACCTTCCCCCCCACCCCCCCCACCAAGACTGTACAAAGTTCACAGTTCACCCCTTCCCACCAACCCCAGCACTGGTGACGATAATTTGACCCTGTCCCCTCTCCCCACTAAAAATCTTACATCCCCCCGCCTTTCCCCACCAGTGTGGCGCCTGCTTGCCCCAGACGGGGAAATGAAGGCGCGGGACTGCTGGCTGACGCTCTGAAGATCACGGCGGGCCTGTAAGATGGCAGGTAAGTGTATTTTAATTTATTCATTTCATTAGTTTACATATGTAAATACAGGTCCCGTCGTCCAGCTGCGAGGGAGCCGCCATGGAGCCTCGCTGCCGCTGGGAGGATCGGGCCCGGCCCTCCCGGTGTTGGGATCTGTGGCTGTCGGAACGATCTTCTGGCCACCCCGCACCACCCCCCTCACCGCCCCCCCCCCCCCCCCCCCACCTAACCGGGGCCCGATGTCGGGGACCCTGTAAAATCCCAGCCTCTGTGTAGGCAATTCAGTGAGGTTTCAAGAGGCTGAGATCTCCACAGTCCTGTGGTGGCCATTTTGCAGTCCAGCACTGTGTATATTACACCAACGGAGCATTAACTTTCTGTTGTTTCCTTTAAAATATTGCAGCCTTGACATGAACCCTCCACAATGATTTTATATTAACCAGGATGATCTCAGGCCTGAGAAATTCATCAGTGACTGGTTTCTAACTTTATGCATTGGGCACATGAGGCCTTACTTCAAATAAAGTCTGTTTTCCAATGGTTAATAGTCATGTAATAGATATTACAGAGAGAGAGAGAAATGTGGAATCATTTCTTTTTACCCACACCTTTTTGCCTCTTGCCAAATATTCTTCCCTTCCTCCTTCTGAAAGCATTGGCGACCAGCAGCCATCTGATACCTCATTTACAGTCATTATTCATGGGTTGCTTGGGATTTTGCATAAGGCAGATCCCATCCTCATCTGACAGTCACTTGGGCTCCGGGTGCAGCAGAGTAGTGGTTATGGTACCAGAGGCCATGAGCCAAATCCAACATGGCAAGTTGTTGCCTATTACCTTTAAAGTAATTGTCAAAAGCACCAGAGGGGAGATGAGGGATTTTTTTTTTACAGCAAGTTATGATCTGCAATGCACTACCTGAAAGGGCTGTGGGAGCAGATTTAATAACAAGATTCAAAAAGGAACTGGATAAATACTTGAAAGGGAAAAAATTGCAGAGCTATGGGAAAGGGGACTGGGACTAATTGGGTATCTCTTTAAAAGGACTGGCACAGGTACAATGGGCTGAATGGTCTCCTCCTTTGCTGTAAGATTCTCTGAAAAACAGTCTCAGCAGTCATTAAAAAAGCCAGTCTTCTCATGCGCCTTGACAGGTTGAAGGGAGGAAGTGGGATAAGTGCAGATGAGTGCCTTCTTGCTCATGTTTTATATAAACCTAACCCTTTGCCTAGCACAGCATTTGACTGCTTCCTGAGTGACTGCAGGGTTTTTGCATTGTTGAGTCCTGTCCTCTCCCCATGTTCATAGGCACACATTCAACAGAGGTCCTGGACAGTGATCACAGGTGGAAACACAGGAGTATTTTGCCTCCCCAACTTGGAACTATGACACCAGTAGTAACACCTCAACTGACCTAAAATAAAAGCAAAATACTGTAGATGCTGGACATCTGAAATAAAACAGAAAGTGCTGGAAATACTCAGCAGGTCAGGCAGCATCTGTGGAGAGAGAAGCAGAGTTAACGTTTCAACTGGCAAAGGTTAGAAATGTAATAGGTTTTGAGCAAGTGGAAAGGGGGAGGGGAGAAGAAGAACAAAAGGGAAGGTGTGTGATAGGTCAGAGGGCAGGAGAGATTAAATGTCAAAGATGTCACGGAACAAAGGCAAAGGGGGTGTTAATAGTTGTATTAAAAGACAAAGTATCAGTCCAGAAAGAGTTTTAATGGCAGAATAATGAACGGCTCTGTTCAAAAGCTAAAGCCTGAAAAACAAGTTTAAAATAGGCACATGATTTAAAATAAAATAAAATAAATTAAAAAGGCAGTTATGCTCTGAAATTGTTGAACTCAGTGTTGAGTCCGGAAGGCTGTAGAGTGCCTAATCGGAAGATGAGGTGCTGTTCCTTGAGCTTGCATTGAGGTTCACTGGAACACTGCAGCAGGCCCAGAACAGAAATGTTGGCATGGGAGCAGGGTGGTGAATTCAGGTGTTGCTATGGGTTTCCGCATGGGTCCCAGTTATGCCTGTCTTTTTGTGCCGTATGTCGAGCATTCCTTGTTCCAATCCTACTGAGGCCTTGTCATGCAGGCCCCCACCTGCCAAGACTGAGGCACACATTATTTCGCCACATGAACCTTAAAACTTAAAATTGTGGCTGGGCAGAAAAGAGGGCCTAGCACAAGGAATTGCCAAGCCCCTGACTGGAAAGACATGTGCATTATAGCAGACAGTGTTGGAACAAAGGACCCAGTCCTTGCTTCTCCATTACACAGAAGTGGTCAGATCAATTTAGTCACATTACTAACTGACTGTTGGAGTTTTTTGAATTTGAACTTGCTGAAAGAAACTCAGAAGACTCTTTTCTCCTGGATTGAGAATGCCTCTCTCCTGTCTGCTCTCTTATCTTTCTCACGGAACTGAAGACCCATTGAAGACACATGAACCCCAAGAGAGAAAAGTCTCCTATAGTGAACAAGGTTTAAATAGAATACTGGGCCCCAACGAAAAACAAGACTACCTACAATCAAGGAATACAGTGAGCTCGAAGCACAGTAAAAACCTCTCTTCAGAGATTGCCTCAAACCTTTTTACTTTATTTTTCTTCTGCTCTTTTCTGTCTCTGTTTGCATGTGCTTATCGCGAATGCATGCTAGCATGGGGCGTGGCGTGCATCCGTAGGTGTTAACTGAATTAGAGTTTAAGGTTTAATAAATTTCACTTTTCTTCTTTAAACCTAAGAAAACCTGGTCTACTCACTTCTTTGCCTTATACTTGGAAAGTAGTGAACCAAGGATTCACCAAGGGGGAGCTCAAAATGCATGTTCAAAAATTAAATCCTGTTACAATAATGAGGTGAAGGCTAAAAGGGACCCTAGACCCCTTTCTCACCTAGTTGTAACAGGCCCCCTCCCCTACCTCTTTTTGCATTGATGACCGTATCGGTGGCATTTCCTGCTCCCCATCGAACTGGAAATCTTCATCAACTTTGCTTCCAATTTCTATCCTTCTCTCACCTTCACGTGGTCCATCTCCAACACTTCTCTTACCTTCCTTGACTTCTCATCACTGGGGATAGGCTGTCCACTAATATTCATTATCAGCTTAGTGACTCCCACAGCCTTGCTACCTTACTACACTTCCTCACACCCTGCTCCCTGTAAGAACTCCATGGAAAGGAATGAAACCAGACAGACACTTGGCAGCAACCTAGGTACCAGAAACGACAATGGCAAACCCTGCCCTGTTGAAGCTGCAAAGTCTTCCTTACTAACATGTAATAACTACTTACAATGTGCCAAAATTGGGAGAACTATCCCACAGACTAGTCAAGCAACAGCCTGACATAGTCATACTTACCGAATCATACCTTGTAGACAATATCCCAGACACCAACACCACCATCCGTGGGTATGTCCTGTCCCACCAGAGGTGGCGACACAGTGGTATACAGTCGGGAGGGAGTTGTCCTGGGAGTTCTCCACATTTAATCCAGACCCCATGAAGTCTCATGGCACCAGGTCAAACATGGGCAAGGAAGCATCCTGCTGATTACCATCTCCATGTTGAACAGCAATTAGAAGAAGCACTGAGGGTAGCAAGGGCAGAAAATGTACTCTGAGCCCTAGCAAAACTGGAGTCAATGGGAATCGGGGGGAAAACTCTCCACTGGTTGGAATCATACCTAGCACAAAGGAAGATGATTGTGATTGTTGGAGGTCAATCATCTCAGTCCCAGGACATTGCTGCAGGAGTTCCACAGGGTACTGTCCTACATCCAATCATCTTCAGCTGCTTCATCAATGACCTTCCCTCCATTATAAGGTCAGCAGTAGGGATGTTCACTGATGATTGCACAATGTTCAGCACCATTCGAGACTCCTCAGCTACTGAAGTAGTCCATGTCCATATGCAGGAGGACCTGGACAACATCCAGGCTTGGGCTGATCAGTGGCAAGTAACATTTGTGCCACATAAGTGCCAGGCAATGACCATCTCAAACAAGAGAGAATCTATCCATCCCTCCTTGACGCTCAATGGCATTACCATCGCTGAATCCCCCACTACACACATCCTGGGGGTTACCATTGACCAGAAACTGAACTGGACCAGGCACATAAATGCTGTGGCTACAAGAGCAGGTCAGAGGCTGGAAATCCTGTGGTGAGTAACTCACCTCCTGTCTTCCCAATGCCCGTAAACATCTACAAGTCAGGAGTGTGATGGAATACTCTCCATTTGCCTGAATGGGTACAGCTCCAACAACACTCAAGAAACTCAACACCATCCAGGACAAAGCAACCGTTTGATTGGCACCGCATCCACCACCTTCAACATTCATTTCCTCCACCACCAACGCACAGTGGCAGCAGTGTATACCATATACACGATGCACTGCAGCAACTCACCAAGGCTTATTCAACAGCACCTTCCAAACCTCCGACCTCTACCACCTAGAAGGACATGGGCAGCAAATGCATGGGAACATCACCACCTGCAAGTTCCCCTCCAAGTCACACAGCATCCTGACTTGGAACTATATCGCCGTTCCTTTACTATTGCTGGGTCAAAATCCTGCAACTCCCTTCCTAACAGCACTGTTGGTGTGCCCACACCCCAAGATCTGCAACAGCTCAAGAAGGAAGTTCATCTCCACCTTCTCAAAGGCAATTAGGGATGGTTAATAAATGCTGGCCCAACCAGCGACGCCCACATCCCCCCGAATTAATAAAAGAAATTCCATTTCCAGTTTCTCCGACGCATCTGTTCTGATGATGCTACCTTTGTTAACAGCGCTTCTGATATGTCTTCCTTTTTCCTCAACCAAGGATTACGCGCCCCCCCCCCACCCACTGCGATTGACAGGGCCCTCAACCCTGTCTGACCCATTTCCCATACTTCTGCCCTCACCCCTTCCCCTCCCTCCCAGAACTGCGACAGGGTTCTCCTTGTCCTCACTTTCCACCCACCAGCCTTCACATCCAAAGGAACATCCTCTGCCATTTCTGCCATCTCTAGCATGATGCCACCACCAAATACATCTTCCCTCTCCTCCCCTGTTAGCATACCGAAGGGATCATTCCCTCCACGGCACCCTGGTCCACTCCTCCATCGCCCCCAACGCTTCGTCCCCTTCCCATGGTACCTTCCCCTGCAATCTCAGGAGGTAGAATCATAGAAAATTTAAGGCATTGTGTCTGGCCCATTGTGTCTGTGCCAGCTGACAAATGATCTACCCATTCTAATCCCACCTTCCAGCATTTGGGCCTTGGCCTTGCAGATTACGGCATTGAGCTGCATATTCAGACTCCTTTTGAATAAGTTGAAGGTTTCTACCTCAACTACCCTTTCAAGCAGTGAGTTCCAGACCCCCACCAACCTCTTCGTGAAAAAGTTTTTCCTCATCTCCCCTCTAATTTTTCTACCTATCAATTTAAATCTATGTCCCCTAGTCACTGACTTCTCTGCAAGGGTAAATAGGCCCTTCACCTCCACTCTATTCAGGCCCGTCAAAATTTTGTACATTTCAATCAGATCTCCCCTCAGCCTTCTCTGTTCCAAGGAGAACAACCCCAGCCTATCCAATCTTTCCTCATAGCTGCATTTTTCCAGTCCGGGCAACATCCTTGTAAATCTCCTCTGTCCCCTCTCTAGTGTAATTACATCCTTTCAATAATGAGGTGACCAGAACTGCACACAGTACTCAGGTTGTGGCCGAACCAATGAGTTATACAGTTCCAGCATAATCTCCCTGCTCTTGTATTCTATACCTCGACTAATAAAGGAAAGGATTCCATATCCAGTTCCGATGAAGGGTCACTGACCCGAAACGTTAACTCTGCTTCTCTTTCCACAGATGCTGCCAGACCTGCTGAGTGATTCCAGCATTTCTTGTTTTTATTTATTATTAAAGGATTCCATATGCCTTCTTAACCACCTTATCGACCTGTCCTGCTACCTTCAGGGATCTGTGGACATTTACTCCCAGGTCCCTCACTTCCTCTACACTTCTCAGTGTTTTCCCATTAATTGTGTATTTGCCTTGTTTGACCTCCCCAAATGCATCACCTCACACTTCTCCAGGTTGAATTCCATTTGCCATTTTTCTGCCCATCTGATCAGACCATCAATACCTTCCTGCAGCCTACAGCTGTCCTCCTCGCTATCTACCACACAGCCTATCTTGGTGTCGTCTGCAAACTTCTTGATCATGTCCCCTACATTTACGCCCAAATCATTAATATATACCACAAAAATCAGGGGACCCAGTACTGAGCCCTGCGGAACGCCACTGTGAACAGCCCTCCAGTCACAAAAACACCCGTCAACAATTACCCTTTGTTTCCGGCACCGTGTTACAGGGAGCCATTCAAGTGGGGGAAGAAAAGAGAAATGTAGTCGTAATCAGGGATAGTATAGTTAGGGGCATAGACACTGTTCTCTGTGACCAGGATCGAGAGTCCCAAAGGCTCTGTTGCCTACCTGGTGCCAGTGTTCGAAATATCTCATCCAGGCTACAGAGGAACTTGCAGTGGGAGGGAAAAGATCCAGTTGTTGTGGTCCACATAGGTACCAATGATATAGGTAGAATGAGGTTAGAGGTTCTGCTGAGGGAATATGAGCAGCTAGGGGCTAAATTAAAATGCAGAACCAAAAAGGTGGTAATCTCCGGATTACTACCTGAGCACGAGCAAATTGGCAAAGGGTCAATAAGATTAAAGAGTTAAATACGTGGCTCAAAGCTTAGTGTGGGAGAAATGGGTTCGAATTCATGGGACATTGGCAGCAGTACTGGGGAAGGAGGGAGCTGTTCCGATGGGACGGGCTCCACCTGAATCATGCTGGGACCAGAGTCCTGGCGAATCGCTTAACTAGGGCTGTAGATAGGGCTTTAAACTAAATAGTTGGGGGGGTGGGGGGGAGGGTTCAGTTGCATGCAAAAACAGGAAGTTAAAGGAGAAGGTAGGAGTGCAGGTTAGTGGTGAGTCTGATTGTTACCAGAAAATAAAAGGAAGGGACAGAACGTGTGAACATCATATTGCACCAAGGAATCGTACAAGAGTAGGGAAATTTAATAATAGAACAAACTTAAAGGCTTTGTATCTGAATGCACAAAGCATTCAGAATAAAATAAATGAGTTAACAGCGCAAATAGAGACAAATGGGTATGATTTAGTGGCGATTACCGAGATGTGGTTGCAGGGAAACCAGGTTTGGGAATTGAATATCCCAGGGTGCTCAGTATTTCGGAAGGATAGGCAGGAAGGAAAAGGAGGTGTGTAGCTTTGTTAGTGAAGGAAGGGATCAGTGCTGTAGTGAGAGACGATATAGGCACTGGAGATCAAGGCGTAGAATCAGTCTGGGTAGAAATAAGAAATAACAAGGGAAAGAAGTCCCTGGTGGGAGTAATCTATAGGTCCCCAAACAGTAGTTCCGCTGTGGGGCACAGTATAAACCAGGAAATACTGGGGGCTTGTAAGAAAGGTACGGCAATATTCATGGGTGATTTTAATATGCATATAGACTGGATTAGTCAAATTGGCAAGGGTAGCCTCGAGGGAGAGTTCATTGAATATATTAGGGATTGTTTTTTGGAGCAATATGTTGTGGAACCAACCAGGGAGCAGGCTATTCTAGATTTGGTGTTGTGTAATGAGGTGGGATTAATAAATGATCTAATTGTTAAGGATCCTCCAGGGAAAAGTGATCATAGCATGCTAGAATTTCAAATTCAGTTTGAGGGCGAGAAGCTGGAGTCCCAGACGAGCATTCTGGAGTTAAACAAAGGTAATTATATAGGCATGAGGACAGATTTGGCCCTAGTGGACGGGGCAGTAAGACTAAAAGGTAGGACAGTTGATGAGCAGTGGCAGATGTTTAAGGAGATATTCAATTTATCCCAACTAAAATATATTCCAGAGAGGAAGAAAGATTCTAGGAGGGGGGAAAAAACATCCATGGCTAAGCAAGGAAGTTAAGGATAACATAAAAACAAAAACTAAGGCATATCATATTGCAAAGGCCAGTGGCAGGCTGGAAGATTGGGAAACTTTTAAAGATCAACAAAGGGTCACCAAAAAAGTAATAAAAGGAGCAAAGGTAAATTATGAAAGAAAACTAGTGCGAAGTATAAAAACGGATAGCAAAAGCTTCTATAAGTATATAAAAGGGAAGAGAGTAGCTAAAGTGAATGTTGGTCCATTGGAGGCTGAGACTGGGGAGTTAATAGAAGGGAACACAGAAATGGCGGAGACACTAAATCAGTATTTTGCTTCAGTTTTCACGGTGGAGGACACTAGTACGATCCCAGTAGTACCAGGTAATGCAGAGGTTATAGAAAGGGAGGAACTTAGAACAATTATCATCACTAGGGAAATGATACTGAGCAAACTATTGGGGTTGAAGGCAGACAAGTCCCCAGGGCCTGATGGCCTACATCCTAGGGTCTTAAAGGAAGTGGTAGTTGAGATTGTGGATCCATTGGTTATAATATTCCAGAATTCTCTGGATATGGGAAAGGTTCCAGTGAATTGGAAAAAAGCTAATGTAACGCCCTTATTCAAAAAGGGAGGGAGGCAGAAAGTAGGAAACTATAGACCAGTTAGTTTAACATCTGTCGTTGGGAAATTGTTAGAATCCATTATTAAGGAAGTAATAACAGGACATTTAGAAAGTCAAAACGGAATCCATCAGAGTCAGCATGGTTTTATGAAGGGTAAATCGTGTTTGACTAATTTGCTAGAGTTCTTCGAATCTGTAACAAGCAAAGTGGATAATGGGGATCCTGTAGATGTAGCTTATCTGGACTTCCAGAAGGCATTTGATGAGGTGCCGCACAAAAGGTTAATACACAAGGTAAGATCACATGGGGTTAGGGGCAATTTATTAGCTTGGATAGAGGATTGGCTAACCAACAGAAAACAGAGAGTCGAGATAAATGGATCTTTTTCTGGTTGGCAAGATGTAACTAATTGGGATGCCACAGGGTTCGGTCCTCGGGCCCCAACTATTTACAATCTATATAAATGACTTGGATGAAGGGATAGAAGGTACTATAGCCAAATTTGCAGATGATACTAAAATAGGTGGGACAGTAAGTTGTAATAAAGAAATAAGAAATCTACAAATGGATTTGGATAGATTAGATAAATGGGCCAAAATGTGGCAGATGGAGTTTAACATGGATAAGTGTGAGGTTATCCATTTTGGTCGGAAGAATAGAAAGGCAAATTATTATCTAAATGGAGAGAAACTTCAGAGTGCTTCGGTGCAGAGGAATCTGGGTGTCCTCGTGCATAAATTGCCGAAAACTAGTTTGCAGGTACAGCAGATAATAAGGAAGGCAAATGGAATTTTGGCATTTATTGCTAAAGGAATAGAGTATAAAAGTAGGGAACTGTTGCTGCAACTGTACAAGGCATTAGTGAGACCGCACCTGGAGTATTGCGTGCAGTTTTGATCCCCTTACTTGAAAAAGGATGTAGTTGCATTGGAGGCAGTTCAGAGGAGGTTCACCAGATTGATTCCAGACATGGGGGGCTTGTCTTATGAAGAGAAATTGAGCAGTTTCGGCCTTTACTCTCTAGAGTTTAGAAGAATGAGAGGAGATCTAATTGAGGTATATAAGATGATTAAGGGGATTGACAAAGTAGATGTAGAGAGGATGTTTCCTCTGGTGGGGCAATCTAGAATGAGAAGTCAGTTTTAGGATAAGGGGTAGCATATTTAAAACAGAGATGAGGAGAAATTACTTCTCTCAAAGGGTCATGAATCTGAGTGTGGTGGATGCCGGGACATTGAGTAAATTTAAGGAGGAGATAGACAGATTTTTAATTAGAAATGGGTTGAAGGGTGTTGGAGAATGGGCAGGAATGGAGTTGAGATCAGCCATGATTGTATTGAATGGCAGAGCAGGCTCGAGAGGCTGAATTGCCTACTCCTGCTCCTAGTTCTTATGTTCTTACGTTTCCTGCCACTGAGCCAATTTTGTATTCACCTTGCTGCATTTCCCTGGATCCCATGGGATCTTATTTTTTTAACCAGTCCACCACGTAGGACCTTGTCAAAAGCTTTGCTAAAATCCATGTATACCACATCAACTGCACTACCCTCATCTATCTCCCTTGTTACTTCAAAAAATTCGATCAAGTTGGCCAAACAAGATCTTCCCTGAACAAATCCATGCTGACTATCCTTAATTAAACTGTGCCTTTATAAGTGACAGTTTATCCTGTTTCTCAGAATTGATTCCAATAATTTGCCCACTACTGAGGTTAGACTGACTGGCCTGTAATTATTCGGTCTATCCTCGCTCCCTTTTTAAACAGAGGTACAACATTACAGTTCTCCAATCCTCCGGCACCACACCTGTATCCAGTGAGGACTGGAAAAACATGGTCAGACGTTCCGCTAATTCCTCTCTTGCTTCTTTCAACAGCCTGGGGTATGTTTCAACTGATCCTGGTGATTTATAAACTTTCAAGGATGCTAATCCCATTAATACTTCCTCTCTCCCTATGTTTATCACATCCAACACTTCACATTCCTCCTCCTGAACTACAATATCTGCATTGTCCCCCTCTTTTTTGAAGACAAACGCAAAGTATTCATTAAGAACAATACCAACATCTTTCGCCCCTACATATAGGTTACCTTTTTGGTCTTTTATGGGCCCTACTCTCTTCTTAGTTATCTTCTTACTCTTAATGTATTGAAAAAACAACTTTGGGTTCACCTTAGTTTTGCTAGCCAATATTCTTTCATGCTCTCTCTTTGCTTTCCTAATTTCCTTTTTGATTTCACCCTTTCACTTTCTATACTCCTCTCCGCTTTCTGTAGTATTGAGTTCTCGGTGTCGGAAATCAGCTTTCCTTTTCTGCCTTATCTTACCCTGTATGCTCCTAGACATCCATGGGGCTCTAGATTTGGCCGTCTCACCCTTTTTCTTTGTGGGAACATGTTTACTCTGAATGCCCTGAATCTCCCATTTGAATGCCTCCCACTGTTCTGACACTGATTTACCTTAAAGTAGCTGTTTCCAGTCCACTTTCTCTGAATCACTCCTCAGTTTTGTAAAATTGGCATTGCCCCAATTGAGAACTCTAACTCCTGTTCTATCTCTATCCTTTTCCATAATTATGTTAAAACTGACTGAATTATGATCATTACCACCAAAATGCTCTCCCACTGCCACACAACAAAACAAAGAACAGGACAGCACAGGAACAGGCCATTCAGCCCACCAAGCCTGCGCCAATCTTGATGCCTAAACTAAAACCTTCAGCACTTCCGGGGACCGTATCCCATCCTATTCATGTATTTGTCAAGATGCCTCTTAAACGTCGCTATCATACCTGCTTCCACCGCCTCCCCCGGAAGCAAGTTCCAGGCACTCACCACACTCTGTGTAAAAAAAACTTGCCTCGCACATCCCCTCTAAACTTTGTCCCTCGCACCTTAAACCTATGTCCCCTAGTAACTGACTCTTCCACCCTGGGAAAAAGCTTCTGACTATCCACTCTGTCCATGCCACTCATAACTTTGTAAACCTCTATCATGTCGCCCCTCCACCTCCATCGTTCCAGTGAAAACAATCCGAGTTTATCCAACCTCTCCTCATAGCTAATGCCCTCCAGACCAGGCAACATCCTGGTAAACCTCTTCTGTATCCTCTCCAAAGCCTCCACATCCTTCTGGTAGTGTGGCGACCAGAATTGCACGCAATATTCTAAGTGTGGCTGAACTAAGATTCTGTGCAGCTGCAGCATGACTTGCCAATTTTTATAGTCTGTGCCCCGACCGATGAAGGCAAGCATGCCGTATGCCTTCTTGACTACCTTATCCACCTGCGTTGCCACTTTCAGTGACCTGTGGACCTGTACGCCCAGATCTCTCTGCCTGTCAATCTCCTAAGGGTTCTGCCATTTACTGTATACTTCCCACCTGCATTAGACCTTCCAAAATGAATTACCTCACATTTGTTCGGATTAAACTCCATCTGCCATTTCTCCGCCCAAGTCTCCAACCGATCTATATCCTGCTGTATCCTCTGACAATCCTCATCATTATCCGCAACTCCAGCAACCTTTGTGTCGTCCGCAAATTTACTAATCAGACCAGCTACATTTTCCTCCAACTCATTTATATATACTACAAACAGCAAAGGTTCCAGCACTGATCCCTGTGGAACACCACTAGTCACATCCCTCCATTCAGAAAAGCACCCTTCCACTGCGAACCTCTGTCTTCTATGACTGAGCCAGTTCTGTATCCGTCTTGCCAGCTCACCTCTGATCCCGTGTGACTTCACCTTTTGTACCAGTCTGCCATGAGGGACCTTGTCAAAGGCTTTACTGAAGTCCATATAGACAACATCCACTGCCCTTTCTTCATCAATCATCTTTGTCACTTCCTCAAAAACTCAATCAAGTTAGTGAGTCACGACCTCCCCTTCACAAAACCATACTGTCTCTCGCTAATAAGTTTGTTTGTTTCCAAATGGGAGTTATTCCTGTCCCGAAGAATCCTCTCTAATAATTTCCCTACCACTGACGTAAAGCTCACTGGCCTATAATTTCCTGGATTATCCTTGCTACCCTTCTTAAACAAAGGAACAACATTGGCTATTCTCCAGTCCTCTGGGACCTCACCTGTAGCCAATGAGGATACAAAGATTTCTGTCAAGGCCCCAGCAATTTCTTCCCTTGCCTCCCTCAGTATTCTGGGGTAGATCCCATCAGGCCCTGGGGACTTATCTACCTTAATGCTTTGCAAGACGCCCAACACCTCCTCCTTTTTGTTAACGACATGACCCAGACTATCTACATTCCCTTCCCTCGGCTCATCATCCACCAACACCTTCTCTTTGGTGAATACTGATGCAAAGTACTCATTTAGTACCTCGCCCATTTCCTCTGGCTCCACACATAGATTCCCTCCTCTGTCCTTGAGTGGGCCGACCCTTTCCCTGGTTACCCTCTTGCTCTTTATATACGTATAAAAAGCCTTGGGATTTTCCTTAATCCTGTTTGCCAATGACTTTTCATGACCCCTTTTCGCCCTCCTGACTCCTTGCTTAAGTTCCTTCCTACTTTCTTTATATTCCTCAAGGGATGTCTGTTCCCAGCCTTCCAGCCAAACTTATCCTTCTTCCTCACAGGAACATGCCGGTCCTGGATTCTAACCAACTGACATTTGAAAGACTCCCACATGTCAGATGTTGATTTACCCTCAAGCAGCCACCCCCAATCTAAATTCTTCAGTTCCTGCCTAATATTGTTATAATTAGCCTTCCCCCAATTTAGCACCTTCACCCGAGGACTACTCTTATCCTTATCCACAAGTACCTTAAAACTTACGGAATTATGGTCACTGTTCCCTACTGAGACTTCGACCACTTGGCTGGGCTCATTCCCCAATACCAGGTCCAGTATGGCCCCATCTCTAGTTGGACTATCTACATATTGTTTCAAGAAGTTCTCCTGGATGCTCCTCACAAATTCTGCCCCATCCAAGCCCCTAGCACTAAGTGAGTCCCAGTCAATATAGGAGAAGTTAAAACAACCCACCACCACAACCCTGTTACCTTTACATTTTTCCAAAATCTGTCTACATATCTGCTCCTCTACCTCCCGCTGGCTGTTGGGAGGCCTGTAGTAAACCCCCAACATCGTGACTGCACCCTTCCTATTCCTGAGCTCCACCCATATTGCCTCGCTGCATGACCCCTCCGAGGTGTCCACCCGCAGTACAGCTGTGATATTCTCCTTAACCAGTAATGCAACTCCCCCTCTCCTTTTACATCCCCCTCTATCCCGCCTGAAGCTTCTCAATCCCAGAATATTTAGCTGCCAATCCTGTCCTTCCCTCTGTAATAGCAACAACATCATAGTTCCAAGTACTAATCCAAGCTTAAGTTCATCTGCCTTACCTGTTATACTTCTGGCATTGAAACAAATGCACTTCAGACCACCAGTCCCGCTGTGCTCTGCAACATCTCCCTGCCTGCTCTTCCTCTCAGTCTTACTGGCCTTATTTACTCGTTCCCCCTCATTTATTTCACCTGCTGTCCTACTGCTCTGGTTCCCACCCCCCTGCCACACTAGTTTAAACCCTCCCGAGTGACGCTAGCAAACCTCGCAGCCAGGTTATTTGTGCCCCTCCAGTTTAGATGCAACCCGTCCTTCTTGTACAGGTCCCACCTGTCCGGGAAGAGATCCCAATGATCCAGATATCTGAAACCCTTCCTCCTACACCAGCTGTTCAGCCACGTGTCTCGCTGCACTATCTTCCTATTTCTAGCCTCACGTGGCACAGGGAGTAATCCCGAAATTACAACTCTAGAGGTCCTGTCTTTTAACTTTCTACCTAATTCCCTAAACTCCCCCTGCAGGACCTCATCACTCTTCCTGCCTATGTCGTTGGTACCGATGTGTCCCACAACCTCTGGCTGTTCACCCTTCAGAATGCCCCCTGTCCGTTCAGAGACATCCTTGACCCTGGCACCAGGGAGGCAACATACCAACTTGGAGTCTCTTTCACATCCATAGAAGTGCCTATCTGTGCCCCTGACTATACAGTCCCCTATAACTATTGCTCTTCTGTGCTTTGTCCCTCCCTGCTGAACAACAGTGCCAGTCGTGGTGCCACTGCTCTGGCTGCTGCTGTTGTTTTCCCCTGATAGGCCATCCCCCCCAACAGTATCCAAAACAGTATACTTGTTAGAGAGGTGGATAGCCACAGGGGATTCCTGCACTCCTTCCACCTGCCCGTCTTCATTTCGTAAAACTAATTCTAAAACTGCACCCTCTGTTATATAATATACAAGAAATGCTGGAAATACTCAGCAGGTCTGGCAGCATCTGTGGCGAGAGAAGCAGAGTTAACATTTCTGAATTGTGCTTGGGGCCAGGGCTGTTCATTTTACTGTCAATTAACACCCTCTCTGTACTAAAGCTTTGTCTTTCACCACAACATTAACATACTATTTGCCTTTTTTCCATGACCTTCCGGCCAGCTATTCTCTGTTACCTTGTCCTATCAACACTTTCTCTTTTGTTTTCTATTGCCCCACCCCCACTTTACTTGCTTAAAACCTATTACATTTCTAATATTTGTCAGTTCTGATAAAGGGTCACTGACCTGAAATGTTAACTCTGCTTCTCTCTCCACAGATGCTGCCAGACCTGCTGAGTATTTCCAAACATTTCTTGTTTTTATTTCAGATTTCCAACACCTGCAGTATTTTGCTCTTACACGACACCCTCTCTTGTTGGTCTTGCTACATACTGGCCAAAAAAGTTCTCCTAAATCCACCTCAAGAATTCTGCTCTCTCAATTCTTTTCACACTAAAACTATCCAGTTAATGTTGGGGTAGTTAAAATCCCCTACCATTACTGCCCTATTTTTCTTGCACTTTTATTTATTTTATTTCGAGATACAGCACTGAAACAGGCCCTTCGGCCCACCGAGTCTGTGCCGACCAACAACCACCCATTTATACTAACCCTACAGTAATCCCATATTCCCTATCACCTCCCAACACTAGGGGCAATTTACAACATCCAATTTACCTATCACCTGCAAGTCTTTTGGATGTGGGAGGAAACCGGAGCACCCGGCGAAAACCCACGCAGACACAGGAGAACTTGCAAACTCCGCACAGGCAGTACCCAGAATCAAACCCGGGTCCCTGGAGCTGTGAGGCTGCGGTGCTAACCACTGCGCCATTGTGCCGCCCACTTCTCAGAGATTTGCCACATATCTGCTCTTCTACCTCCCTCTGACTGTTGAGGGGTCCATAGTACACTACCAGCAGTGTGATTGCCCCTTTTTTGTTCCTTAGCTCAATCCATATGGCCTCATTTGATGAACCTTCCACCATATCATCCCTCCTCACAGCTGTAATCGTTTCTTTGACCAAAATTGCTGCTCCCCCTCCTCTCTTATCCCCCTCCCTATTGTGTTTGAAAACCCTGTAACCAGGAACTTTGAGCTGCTGTTCCTGTCTCTCCTTAAGCCTGCCCGTTTATCTCCTCTCTCCTCACTATCCAAGTCCCCAAACACTCCTTTCTGGTGAAGCAGCGAATTACTTTCTATTTAATATACTGTATTCCCTGGTCACAATGCAGTCACCTCTGCACTGTGGAGTCCAAATGCAGAATGGGTGACCACTTTGCGGAACACCTCCACTCAGTCCGCAAGCATGACCCCGAGCTTCCAGTTACTTGCCACTTTAATTCACCACCCTACTCCCATGTCAATATGTCTGTCCTTGGCCTGCTGCAGTGTTCCAGTGAACCTCAACGCAAACTTGAGGAACAGCACCTCATCTTACGATTAGGCACTCTACAGCCTTCTGGACTCAACATTGAATTCAACAATTTCAGAGCATGACTGCCATTTTTATTTCATTTTATTTTTTAACCACGTGCCTGTCTTAAACTTGTTTTTCAGGTTTTTACTTTTGGGCAGGGCTATTCATTATTCTGTCATTAACACTCTCTCTGGAATAATGCTTTGTCTTTTAACACAACTATTAGCACTCCCTTTGCCTTTGTTCCATGACATCTTTGTCATTTAATCTCTCCTGCCCTCTGCCCTGTCACACTCCTTCCCTTTTGTTCTTCTTCCACCCTCCCACTTTCCACTTGCTCAAAGCCTGGTATATTTCTAACCTTTGCCAGTTCTGATGAAAGGTCAGAGACCTGAAATGTTAGCTCTGTTTCTCTCTCCACAGATGCTGCCAGTCCTGCTGAGTATTTCCAGCGCTTTCTGTTTTTACTTCTACTGACCTCCCCTCCCGAGCAGAGATTGGCTCACTTCCCTTCCTAAAAGCATTTTGGGTGTACCTACAGCATATGGACTGCAGTGGTTCAAGAAGGCAGCTCATCACCACCTTCTCAAGGGCAATTAGGGATGGGCAATAAATGCTGACATTGCCAGTGATGCCCACATCCGGTGAAAGCATTAAAAAAAACTTGGCACACACTAGCGATGGAGCATATAATCTTTTAGGTCTGTATGGCTCAGATACTTACTAGCTAACCTGCTTTGCATTTCAGTAATGTGTTATGATGGGAAACGTTCATACTCTATCCACCTGTGAAAACCATTGGAGAGAATAATAGATTATTACATTCTGAGCGTGTATTGGGTCTGGAGAGTATGTTGAACTGTGTAACAGTAGAGTAAAGTAATGATGGGAATAGGCCTGTCACTGCTGATGATCTGGCCAGGATTTTACATTGCCACCGCTGATTTCAGCGGCAGCCGTAAACTATGGCGATCGCTAAATCCCCCACCATCAACATCCTAGGGGCTACCATTGATCAGAAACTGAACTGGGCCAGCCATATAAATACCGTGGCTACAAGAGCAGGTCAGCGGCTTGGAATCCTGCAGGAGTAACTCACCTCCTGAATCCCCAAACCCCGTCCATTATCTACAAGGCACAAGTCAGGAGTGTGATGGAATACTCTCCACTTGCCTGGATGGGTGCAGCTCCAACAACACTCAAGAAGTGCGACACCATCCAGGACAAAGCAGCCCACTTGATTCGCACCCCAGCTACAAACATTCACTCCCTCCACCACCGACGCACAGTGGCAGCAGTGTGTACCATCTACAAGATGCACTGCAGCAACTCACCAAGGCTCCTTAGACAGCACCTTCCACACCCGCGACCTCTACCGACTAGGGGGACCAGGGCAGCAAATGCATGGGAACACCTCAAGTTCCCCTCCAAGCCACACACCATCCTGACTTGGAACTATGTCACCTTTCTTTCACTGTCACTGGGTCAAAGTCCTAGAACTCCCTTCCTAACAGCACTATGGATATACCTACCTCACATGGACTGCAGCGGATCAAGAAGGCAGCTCACCACCACCTTCTCAAAGGCAATTAGGGATGGGCAATAAATTCTGGCCTAGCCAGCGACGCCCACATCCCATGAAGGAATAAAAAAAACACAAACACACACCCAGAGGGCATTTTTGGTTGAAGCCCAGCTTTGAGCTTAGCAAATGACAACTGTGAATTTGGGAGACACTTATCGAGCTTGAATCACAAAAAAGCCCCTCACAGTTAACATGCTAAACATATCTCCCTTATTTCACAGATGCGACCCTCTGGGAAAGTGTCTGCGTTTTATGGGGACCCCCAAGTGTGTGTCAGTATTTACAGGGGGGTTCCGGGACTGTGTTAGTGTTTTCAGGGGATCCCCAGGTGTCTGTCAGTATTTACTCGAATAAGGGAGCTGCCTGGCTTCAGCAGGATAGTTCTGGGAGCTAGCACATGGGCATCATTCTCCCACCATCCTAGTTAAACAAGTGTAGGTTGAAAAACATCATTGAAATGTTCCCCGCAGTGACAGGCCTATGCTCATCATTGTTTTACTGTTACACAGTTCAACATGCTCTCCAGACTCAATACTTGCTCAGAATGGCATAATCTATTATTCTCTCTCGTGGTTTTCACAGGTGGATAGAGTATGAACGTTTCCCATCATAACACACTGTATTTACAGGGGGTCCGTGGGAGTGTGTCAGTATTTACAGGAGGTCCGTGGGAGTGTGTCAGTATTTACAGGAGGTCCGTGGGAGTGTGTCAGTATTTACAGGGATTCCTGGGATGTGTCAGTATCTACAGGGGGTCCCTGGGAGTGTGTCAGTATTTACAGGAGGTCCGTGGGAGTGTGTCAGTATTTACAGGGATTCCTGGGAGTGTCAGTATTTACAGGAGGTCCCTGGGAGTGTGTCTGTATTTACAGGAGGGTCTCTGGGAGTGTGTCAGTATTTACAGGGGGGTCTGTGGGAGTGTGTCAGTATTTACAGTGGGTCCGTGGGAGTGTGTCAGTATTTACAGGGATTCCTGGGATGTGTCAATATTTACAGGAGGTCCGTGGGAGTGTGTCAGTATTTACAGGAGGGTCTCTGGGAGTGTGTCAGTATTTACAGGGGGTCTGTGGGAGTGTGTCAGTATTTACAGGGGGGTCTGTGGGAGTGTGTCAGTATTTACAGGAGGGTCCCTGGGATTGTGTGTGTATTTACAAGGGGTCTGTGGGAGTGTGTCAGTATTTACAGGGGGGTCTGTGGGTGTGTGTCAGTATTTACAGGAGGGTCTCTGGGAGTGTGTGAGTATTTACAGGTGGGTCTGTGGGAGTGTGTGAGTATTTACAGGTGGGTCTGTGGGAGTGTGTCAGTATTTACAGGTGGGTCTGTGGGTGTGTGTCAGTATTTACAGGAGGGTCTCTGGGAGTGTGTGAGTATTTACAGGTGGGTCTGTGGGAGTGTGTCAGTATTTACAGGTGGGTCTCTGGGAGTGTGTGAGTATTTACAGGTGGGTCTGTGGGAGTGTGTCAGTATTTACAGGTGGGTCTGTGGGAGTGGGTCAGTAGTTACAGGGATTCCTGGGAGTGTGTCAGTATTTACAGGAGGTCCCTGGGAGTGTGTCAGTAGTTACAGGGGGTCCACGGGGAGTGTGTCAGTATTTACAGGGGGCTCCCTGGGAGTGTGTCAGTATTTACAGGGGGTTCCCTGGGAGTGTGTCAGTATTTACAGGGGGTTCCTTGGGAGTGTGTCAGTATTTATATGGGATCCCTGGGAGTGTGTGTCAGTATTTACAGGAGGTCCCTGGGAGTGTGTCAGTATTTACAGAGATCCCTGGGAGTGTGTGTCAGTATTTACAGGGATTCCTGGGAGTGTGTCTGTATTGACAAGGATTCCTGGGAGTGTGTCAGTACTGGCAGGGGGTCCCTGGGAGTGTGTCAGTATTTACAGGGGGTCCCTGGGAGTGTGTCAGTACTTACCGGAGGATTCCGGGAGTGTGTCGGTGTTTACTGGAGGATTCCAGGAGTGTGTCGGTGTTTACAGGGACTCCTGGGAGTGTGTCGGTGTTTACAGGAGGATTCGAGGAGTGTGTCGGTGTTTACAGGGACTCCTGGGATTGTGTCGGTGTTTACTGGAGGATTCGAGGAGTGTGTCGGTGTTTACTGGAGGATTCGAGGAGTGTGTCGGTGTTTACAGGAGGATTCGAGGAGTGTGTCGGTGTTTACAGGGACTCCTGGGAGTGTGTCGGTGTTTACTGGAGGATTCGAGGAGTGTGTCGGTGTTTACAGGAGGATTCGAGGAGTGTGTCGGTGTTTACAGGGACTCCTGGGAGTGTGTCGGTGTTTACAGGAGGATTCGAGGAGTGTGTCGGTGTTTACAGGGACTCCTGGGAGTGTGTCGGTGTTTACTGGAGGATTCGAGGAGTGTGTCGGTGTTTACAGGAGGATTCGAGGAGTGTGTCGGTGTTTACAGGAGGATTCGAGGAGTGTGTCGGTGTTTACAGGGACTCCTGGGAGTGTGTCGGTGTTTACAGGAGGATTCAAGGAGTGTGTCGGTGTTTACAGGGACTCCTGGGAGTGTGTCGGTGTTTACTGGAGGATTCGAGGAGTGTGTCGGTGTTTACAGGAGGATTCGAGGAGTGTGTCGGTGTTTACAGGAGGATTCGAGGAGTGTGTCGGTGTTTACTGGAGGATTCGAGGAGTGTGTCGGTGTTTACAGGAGGATTCGAGGAGTGTGTCGGTGTTTACAGGGTGTCTCCAGAAACAGAAAAGTTTTGAAACCACTGCCTTAAAGCAACTTTGATATTTTTGTTGGATTTGTTCTCTATCTTTCCCACTGCCACTCCTGCCCTCCACCCCCCCCCCCCCCCCCCATAAGAATTGAGACCCACACCTCAATAGAACAGTGAGTCTACTGAGGGACATGGATGAAAGGGCAGTGGGTCATGGCTGTACTGAAGTACCACTTCCCTCCATGTAGTAGTGTCTGTGAGGAGAAAAGTGGATTTGACCATTCCCTGGTCTGACAGTTTGGTGCAGTGGGTCCAGACTGGTGCATGCTGAGGCAGCTGTGCGAGTGAGGCAGCAGCTGTGCCTGCTCCTCCTGATGGTATTTGTCCACTTGTCTGTAACAATCAATCACTGAGATTCACTTGCTCATTATTGCATTGCTCAGATAGCAGCATCAATTAAACAGCCACTTTGAAGTGACTGCCATATTTCACAGTATTCATAAGGTATGTTTCAAAACATAAACCCCAGGACAGGGTGAAAGTGCCTGAGGAGATTTGATAGCTGTTCCACCTCCCTTCTCAGACCATTTAAATTAAACTAATTGCATTGGACATAGGAATGTGGTTGTCTTTCAGAAAATAAATCTTTCCTTAAATTCTTGCTTTTGGTAAAGATTAAGATCTGCACAGACCACAGGGCTCGATATGGCTTGCACTGGCCTCTGGGGTCAAGGCAGAAAACTTTAACTTGTTGCTTGTAATAGGTCCAATTGTGGGCCATTAATGAGGAATAACTGGTGAAATCGTCCTGTTCTGTTTTTTCAAAAGAGTTCAGTAACTTTCTTCGCGTTGTAGTCTTTTGCTGGCCAAGATTCTGAGTCTGCTTTTGGAACCACTTTCATACACCTCACATTGCTGTTAGTGGGATCTTGTGCACAAATTGACAGTGCATTTCCTAGATTACAGTAACGACACTGCAAAAATACTTAATTGGCTGTAAAGCACTTTGGGATGTCCTGAATCTGTCTTTCTTTCTCACGGCTGCAGAAGAGGTTCAAGTCACCCCCTTTATGTTGAATGCAGGACTCTTAAGTACTGCGTCCATTGTCCTGACACGATGGGCTGAATGGTCTTCTCCTGTGCTATAAACCTCTACATTCCTCCTACTAAAAGCAGCTTCTATCTTGGGTTTAGTTAAATGCTCATGCCACTGGATCTCGTTGCATTGGTTGCAACCACCTAACAGCACCCTTCAAGCAAACTTGCCAGAGTTGCTAAGCCTTGGAGCTAGCATCACGCTCTTTGTACTAGCTGCTCCATTGTGTCAGAGTCATCCACACGTTCTGTTGAGTGAGTATAGGCCAGGAAGGTCCCAGATTCAATTACTACTCTGCTCGAGCAGCAGCGAGGATGCTGCAGTTGAGCCTTTGAAACCAATGGACCATTGGAAATCAAGTATCAGCAACAAGGCCATCCCTTGGATTAGGGAACATTGCAGTCCCTGTCATCCCTGGTGTGTGCCTGTACCTCATCTCATTAGGTTTTCTATTTATACCAAAAAGAAAGGTCTTGCATTCATATAGTGCCTGTCACAAAATGTTCCAAAGCACTTTGCAGCCAGTGAAGTACTTTATTTTGAAGTGTGGCAGTCAATTTGTGCACAGCAAGATCCAACAGGCAGTATGAATAATTTGAATAATAAAAGTAAGATTGAAGATCTAAATTGATGAGTGGATTGTAGCCTAGTTCCGTTGAGGTCTTTGTTTCTTCACAGCTCCATCTGTTCTCAATTACAGCATTTCTTATACTTCCATGGAGCTCATATTTCTGGGTGGCTTGCGATTTTATGGGCCTTTTGTTTGAGGAAGCTTCCACCTCCTTCCTTTCAATTTGAATCCTCTTGGGCCCCATTGACTGCATAACTCTGCAGCTGAGGTTGGAGGCGCACAGCTTGCTCCCACCCAGACAGCAAGTCACTGGCAAGGAGCAGCCTGGAGTGACCGTATTTACTCTGATATTCCCTTCTTTTGCTATTACCTCTCGCCCAACCCCTGTGACATAGGGACTGAGTGCTGGCTCCTGCTCTATCTCAATAGTCACTACCAGCTTAACATAGGAACAGGAGTAAGCCATTCTATCCCTCAAGCTTGTTCTGCCATTCAGTTAGATCATGGCTGAACTGTATTCTTAACTCCATTTCTCTGCCTTGGTTCTGTAATCTTTAATAACCTGTCCTTACAAAAAGATCTATTCATATCAGTTTTGACATTGTGAGTTGGCTCACCTGCCTCAGCAGCTTTTTGGGGGAGAGTTCCAGATTTGCACTATCCTTTGTGTGAAGTAGTACTTCCTGATGTCATCCTGAATGGCCTAGCTCTAATTTTAAGGTTATGTCTTCAAGGCAGAATCAAGTGCAGAGCAGGCAATTCCCTACACGAGGGAGCTCCCAGTGCTGCTTTCATAACAGCTGGTTACAGAATGTTTCGTGGAGGCCCTGGAACTGGCACCACTAATTTTGGAGGTGCAGAGATTTCGGGGTCCATGTACACAGATCACTAAAATGTAAAAAATAATCAGAAGGACTAATGAAATAGGGAGCTAGAATATAAAGGAAAGGAAATTTTGTTACTTCTGTATAATGACTTGCTTAGACCATATCTGGAGTACTCTGTATAGTTCTAGGCACTGCATTTTAAAATGGATATATTAGCCTTGAAAGGTGTACAATGCAGATTCACCAGAAAATTCCCAAGGCTTTAAGGGTTAAATTATGAGGAGAGATTACATAAACTAGGAGTATAACCTTTGGAATGACAAAGGTTAAGGGACAATTTGATTTGAGATTTTTAGGGTTTTGAAAGAAATCGATAGAGTAGAGAGAGAAACTTTTTCCACTGGTGTGGGGATCTAGGACAAGGAAGTATAACCTTAAAATGACAGCAAGCCATTCAGGAGAGAGATTAGGTAACATTTCTTCACACAAGCAGTGGTTGAAGTATGGAACTCTCTCCCACAAAAAGCAGTTGTTGATAGCTCAATTAATAATTTAAAATATGTGCGTGATAAACTTATTGCTCGCCGGGGTATGAAGGGAAATGGAGTCAAGGTAGCTGGATGGAGTTAGGATACAGATCAACCATGATCACATTGGAACTGGCTCAAGGGTCTGTTCCTTAGCTGAGGTGGAGTGGGGGAAGAGGAAAGAGAGGAAAAAATGAAATGGAGTTAGTTGCTTTTGGGTGTGGGAGGCTGCTGTTGGCTGCAAAAAGAAAGAGAGCCTGGATACCAGGTCTTGATTGCTATCCAGTGACTCGAGCTATGGAGGGAAAGGATGGGATCATACTCAGCTAAGAATTCCTTACACAGTGGAATAGCCTGGCCAACACTTACTGTCTGGTCACATATGAAGAATAGACACTTGGACAATGTAATGAGATGGCTGTCAGCACCTGTGGAACGATGGCCCAGTGTGACGCAGCACCTTGCCAAGAAGAAGAACATTTTTTTGGGGAGGTGGGGAAAGAGAGTGGAAATTGGATTGACTGTTTTAGCTTCTTTGCTGCAGACACTAATGACAACTGTAGTGCTCAGTTCCCAGTGCAGTGTACCAGCTAGCCTCACCCTCGTAATACATCGCACAGCATTCATGTAGGAATTTTTACAGGTTTTGTGTTTTTATTTGCTAGCCCATAACATACTCTGTAAGGCAGCAACAGAACGAACCACCACTATCTCTGGTTCAGGTTTGACTGCAGTCATAATGAGCAGCAGTGAATAAAATCTGCAATAGCGCAAGTGTTTGAAGTGGGGAGGTGAAGGCAGCAGTTTCTCTTTTAGACAAGCTGGGTTTTGATTCTCTCTGTTTGTACAGCTGAGATGAAGATTGTCTCATATTTTTTGTTGGTGCCTGCTGAGCCACACTATAGACTACAGAGTACACGAGAGGATTTGGAGGCTGTTGGAAATTTATTTAACAATTATTGCTGCTTGTAAGAGCAGATGGTAAATTGCACTATTCCCAAACTGCAAATATAATCTCACTGAGGGGGGACAAAAATACCAAAGCTTTTTTTTCAATCACTGCTATGTTTCTCTGCTAAAACAAGTGTCTCCTATGGGGTTTGGTTTTATGGGAGCAGGTCACTCGAGTGGTCATTTTCATGTGGGAGTCCAGGCAGTGAACATTTGGGATGGGTCGGGATGAGTTGGAGGGGGGTAGCGAGAGAGCATTGTCCACACTTGACACAACATTCATGTTGCGATATCCTTCCCTTTCTCTTTACTCAGACAATGTTGACCCCCCATCTCTACCCCATCTGAGATAACTATCTCAACACAGACCAGTGGTGTAACTCATGAGCCTCCTGACCTTTATAGCTCAGTACAATACCACGAGGTGCATTTAGCAACTGAGCCATCGAGCATGTGACAATAATACTTTCCTACCCACATTTGCTTTCTTCAGTTCACCATTTGGTTCTGGAATTCCCTTCCTAAACCTCTTTGCCTTTCTCTCTTCCTTTACAACCCTCCTTAATTCCTACCTCTTTAACCAGTATTTGGTCACCAACCTGAAAAACTGTCTATGTGGCTCGGTGCCAACTTTTGTCTGATAGTTGCCTCTGTGAAGTGATTTGGGACATTTCAGTATGTTGAATGTGCTATATAAATGCAAGTTGTTGTAATATTTGTAGTGTCACTGGGATGCTGGTTTTGAGCAATGGAGATCTGATTTGTATGTCACCCTGTATTATCGATCTGGCAGAGTCACAGATGTTAAGTGGTGTTTCAGAGGGTTGATGCCATGTGAACCCAAACACTTCCCATAAGGACAGAGGAAGATTGGAGAGAGAGTTCCCCTGGGATCCCTGTCAGCCATCTACTAACAGTAACTTTCAGAGGCCTGGATGTAGATTGTTGGCCTGGCCTCGCCTGCCTGGGGTGAAATGTGGGGAGGGCCAAGGAAGTGGGGAAATGTTTTTTATTTAAAATAAAGAATGCTCTTTTTGCATTGTTATGACTAGGTGAGAAAGGTGTCTAGGGGTCCCTTTCAGCCTTCACCTGCTCTTACTGTAACAGGGTTTAATTTTAAACACACCGTGTTTTGAGCTCCCCCTTGGTGAACCCTTGTTCACCACTTTCCAATTATAAGGCAAAGTATTCTTCTTCTTTGGCCTCCTTGTCTCGAAAGGTAAGCGCCTGGAGGTGGTCAGTGGTTTGTGAAGCAGCGCCTGGAGTGGCAAAGAAATGAGCACAAACGGGCTTTCTTAGATTTAAAGAAGAAAAGTGAAATTTGTTAAAACTTAAACTGTAATTTTGTTAATGCCTACGGATGCACGCCGTGCCCCACACTAGCATGCATACACGATACGCACACGCAAATTGAGACAGAAAAGAGCAGAAAAAAAATAAAGTGGAGAGATTTGAGGCAATATTAGAAGAGTTTCTTGTTACTGTGCTTTGAGCTCACTGTAGTCCTTTTGTAGGTAGTTCTTGTTTGTAAGTAATGCTTGCTTTTTGTTGGGGTCCAGTATTCTTCTTAAACCTTGTTCACTGTAGGAGACTTTTCTCTCTTGGGGGTTCCTGTGTCTTCAATGGATCCTAAAGCTGGTGAGAAAGAGATGGGAGCAGACAGGAGAGGCTGTGGTGAGCCAGCCAGGAGAGGTCTTTTCAGTCCAGGAGCAAACAGCTTTCTGAGTTCAAATTCTCTGTGGGAAGTTCAAAAAAACCCTCCAATAGCCAGTTAGTCATGTGACTAAACTGGTCTGACCACGTCTGTTTGTGTATTTGGCCATTTTAGCAGTTAACCTGGAATGTGAGCTCTTCCACCCTCAACGTCTGGTAATCAAAAGTCCATTGTGGATTAAATTGGAGCAGGGAGTAGCCCCTTTGTCCTTTCCAAGCACTGTCTGTTAATATGCAAAATGTCTCTCCAGCCAAGGATCCATTGTGGGTTTTTTTTAACCAGTTCTTTCTCTACTCCAGTAACAGTTTAAAATTAATGTTCATGTGGTGAAATTAATATCCCTCATTCTTGGTAGGTGGGGGCCTGCATGACAGTATGTATGTTTAACTTTACCTCTTTCTGTGTTTTCCTTTCAGACCTCCAAGGCCCTTCCGATTTCCCCGAAGGTGAGTGGCTTAGAGCACTAGCAAAGGTGCCTTGTAGAGAGCCCTAAACTAAAAGGGGCTCCTACCCAGCTCCAGCCTGAGACCCAGAACCATCTGCGCAGACTAGTGTTTACTATGCCTTGGGTCTGATCAACTGGTGGTATTCTGAGCTTCCAACTGCAGAAATTATCATATTAGTCTGCACAATTCACAGTGCGTAAAAACAGAAAACGTTGAAAGTACTCAACAAGTTAGTCAGCATCTGTGAGGATAGAAACAGTTAACCTTTCAGGTCGATTACCTTTCGTCAGAACTGGAAGGATGAAAAGGTCATCGACCTGAAATGTTAATTCTCTTTCTCTCCCCACAGAAGATGCCTGACCTGCTGAGTATTTCCAGCATTTTCTGTTTATATTTCAGATACCCAGCATCTGCCTTATTTTGTTTTTGTTCAATTCATGTTATAATGGTTCTTTGAGTTTGTACGCTACCAGTCTCCCGCCATTAGGTGTCACAGTTACTCCAACAAATGCTGCATGATTCCATATCAACCAAGAATGTGAAAGACACCGAGAGAAAGAACATCAAGATTACACTACCCTTTCTCTGCTTTGAATCCAGTATTGTTCACAAGAAACAGGACAAATCCAATCCGGCCAATTACTGCCCTATCAGTCTACTCTCAATCAACAACAAAGTGATGGAAGGTGTCATTAACAGTGCTATCAAGCGGAACTTGCTCAGCAATAACCTGCTCAGTAACGCTCAGTTTGGGTTCTGCCAGAGCCACTCAGCTTCTGACCTCATTACAGCCTTGGTTCAAACATGGATAAAAGAGCTGAACTCCAGAGGTAAGGTGAGAGTGACTGACCTTGACATCAAGGCTGCATTTGACCGAGTATGGCATCAAGGAACCCGAGCAAAACTGCAGTCAATGGGAATCAAGGAGCTGATTGGAATCATACCTAGCACAAAGGAAGATGGTTGTGGTTGTTGGAGGTCAATCACATCAATCCCAGGACATCACTGCAGGAGTTCCTCAGGGTACTGTCCTAGACCCAACCATCTTCAGCTGCTTCATCAATGACCTTCCCTGCATCATAAGGTCAGAAGTGTGGATGTTCTCTGATGATTGCACAATGTTCAGCACCATTCGTAACTCCTCAGATACTGAAGCAGCCCATGTCCATATACAGCAAGACCTGAACGACATCCAGGCTTGGGCTGATAAGTGGCAAGTAACATTCGCACCACACAAGTGCCAGGCAATTACCATCCCCAACAAGAGAGAATCTAACCATCTTCCCTTGATGTTCAATGGCATTACCATCACTGAATTCCCCGCTATCAACATCCTAGGGGCTACCATTGACCAGAAACTAAACTGGACCAGCCATATAAATGCTGTGGCTACAAGAGCAGGTCAGAGGCTGGGAATTCTGCGGCGAGTAACTCACCTCCTGACTCCCCAAAGCCTGTCCACCATCTACAAGGCACAACTCAGGAGTGTGATGGAATACTCTCCATTTGCCTGGAAGGGTGCAGCTCCAACAACACTCAAGAAGCTCAACACCATCCAAGACAAAGTAGCCTGCTTGACTGGCCCCCCATTCACCACCTTCAACACCTTCAACATTCACTGCTTTCACCACTGTCGCACAACGGCAGTGTGTACCATCTACAAGATGCACTGCTGCAACGCAGCAAGGCTCCTTCGACAGCACCTTCCAAACCCGTGACCTCTACCACCTAGAAGAACAAGGGCAGCAGATGCATGGGAACACAACCACCTGCAACCACAATGACACTAAACAGCATTACTGCACACTCAAGAATATTTGTATAATCTGAGGGGCAAGAGTTTCTCTAATAATATGTGCGCAATGGATTTTTATTTTACTAGCCTTCGACCCAAAGGAGGGTTGTTTTTTTTCAGCCAAACCCCATACTCTGCTACCTGACATCCACATCCATGTTTCTGACATTAGTTGCTGGATAAGGGATAACAGTAGGTGGTATGGTAGCATAATATTTATATTACTGAACAAATAATCCATAGGCCAAGACTGATGTTCAGAGCCATGAGTTCAAATCTGCTTTTGGGGAATTTAAATTAAATTAATTAAGTAAATCTGGAATAAAAAGCTTGTCTCAGTAATGGTGATCATGAAACTACCAGATTTTGTCATAATGTTCTAGATTTTTATTAATTATTTTAATGTATTAATTAGTTGAATTTAAATTCTACCAGCTGCCATGGTGGGATTTGAACCCATGTCCCAAGGGCATTAGCTTAGCCCTCTGGATTGTGAATCCAGTGATGCCCATTCCCAGTTTGGCCTACATGTGACTCCAGACCCACTGCAATTGTTGACTCTTAACTGCTCTCTGAAATAGCCTAGCAAGCCTCTCAGTTGTATTCAAGAGCACCATCACCTTCTTGAGGACATTTAGGGATGGGCAATAAATACTGACCAACAGGGCATGAATGAATAATTTTTTAAATAATAACCACAATGGGAACCCGAGTCAATTTATTCCTCCACCTCCATGACCAAAAAAATCTGTAATTGAAAGCTAGTTTGCATAATGGTGCCATGAAACTACCATAGATTGTCGTAAAAACCCATCAGGTTCACTAATGTCCTTTAGGGAAGGAAATCTGCCGTCCTTACCTGGTCTGGCCTACATGTGATTCCAGACCCACAGCAATGTGGTTGACTCTTAACTGCCCTCTGAAATGGCTGAACAAGCCACTCAGTTGTCAAGGAAAATTAGGGATGGGCAACAAATGCTGGCCTTGACAGTGTCGCCCACTTGCCATGAAAGAATTTTTAAAAAACCCTTAGCTGAGATTGGTTAATTCAGCACGGGCAGAGGGATTGAGCCTGGGATTGTCAGTGTGGCTCAGCTAAGGTAATCAGGCAGAGACAACATGGTTTTGAGAAAGGAAAATCATGTTTAACCAATTTATTGGAGCTGTTTGAAGACATAATATTTGCTGTGGATAAAGGGGAACCGGTGGATGTACTGTACTTAGATTTCCAGAAGGCATTTGATAGGGTGCTATATCAAAGGTTATTGCGGAAAATAAGAACTCATAGTCTCGGGGTAACATATTGGCATGGATAAAAGATTGGCTAGCAAACAGGAAACAGACAGTAGGCATAAATGGGTCATTTTCTGGTTGGCAAGATGTAATGAGTGGTACAGGGATCAGTGCTGAGGCTTCAATGTTTTATAATTTGTGTTGTTATGAAAGAGCCTCTGTGTTTTGTTAAATATATTTTTTGAAGATCCATTTTTGAAAGATTGAAGAAATTTTAAACTTTGGGGTTTTCAAAGGGGGTCATGTAAAGGCCACTTGACTTTGAAAAACAGTCTCTGGAAATGTTTTTTAAAAGGGACACTGAGAGGTCTTGTGAGGAAAACAAACCTTTCTGGGAAACCACCTGACTTCTGGCAACAACAGCAAGCCTTTCTGGGAAACCATCTGACTTCCAACTCATTAAACAACAGAGACCTTTGGACACCTGGAGAAGTTGTTTACAAAGAAGTGACAGGTCAAGATTGATGGAGGTCAAAAGGTTGACCTCCTGTTGTCGGTTTCACTTTTGAATTGTTTTGAGTTGGGGTTGAACTGTATAAAAAGGGAGATAACTTGCAAGGAGAGAAGAGAATTCCCAAGGAAGGAGAGAAGACTACAACTCAGCTCAGCTTTCCAGCACCTCTCTAAAAGACCCTGAGAAGTCCACTTTGTCAACTCATCTCATCTCCTGTCTTTGAAGAAAAGCCTGCTAAATTAATTCTCAACGCCGCCAGAAAAGAACTGTTCTAAAAGATCCCAGTGATCCACCTAGGTGTACTCGGAGGCCAGACTGTATGCCAGTTTTGGAACACAGCATATCTCATCTGCTGTTTCTTGAATAAGGAAGTATTCAGCCCAAGTGGGTTTTTTTGTCTGTAATAGAGCTCTAAAAACAAAATCCCTTTTTTTCCGGTTAACCCTGTATATGTGTGTCTGAGTGTGAGGGGCTAATGTAAAAAGGGAACTTCAATATTTCAATCGGTGTGTTTATGCTTAACTTCACTCCTGGTTAAGACTTGTTTTATAATAAACTGATAATTTTGTTATTTATTAAAGAAACCTGGTTGGCGTGTCTTATTCTGGGATAAAAATAGAGAATCTTTGATTCAGTATCAGTAAGTGGGAAAAAATTTAAATATATGTTGTGACCCATGGAGAAATGGAACTAGAATAAACAGTGCACTCCTCCACCTCGGTCGTAACAATAGAAATGATTTGGATGAAGGTACTGAAGTTATGGTTGCTAAACTTGCTGATGACACACAGGTAGGTAGGAAAATAAGTTGTGAAGAGGACATAAGGAGTCTACAAAGGGATATAGATAGGTTAAGTGAGTGAGCAAAGATCTGGCAAATGAAGTATAATGTAGGAAAATGTGTAATTGTCCATTTTGGCAGGAAGAATAAAAAAGATGCATATTATCAAAATGGTGAGAGATTGCAGAACTCTGAGATACAGAGGGATCTGGATGTCCTAGTGCATGAATTGCAAAAGGTTAGTATGCAGGTACAGCAAGTAATTAGGAAAGCTAATAGAATGTTATTGTTTATTGCAAGGGGAATTGAATACAAAAGTAGGGAGGTTATGCTTCAGTTATACAGGGCATTGGTGAGACTACATCTGGAGTACTGTGTATAGTGTTGTTCTCCTTATTTTAGGAAGGATGTAAACGTGTTGGAAGCAGTTCAGAGAAGGTTTACTAGACAAATACCTGGAGTGGGCGGGTTGTCATAAGAGGAAAAGCTGGAAGGCTAGGCTTGTATCCAGTGGAATTTAGAAGAGTAAGGGGTGACCTGATTGAAACATTTAAGATCCTGAGGGGTCTTGACAGGGTGGATGTGGAAAGGATGTTTCCTCTTGTGGGAGAATCTAGAACTAGGGGTCTCTGTTTAAAAATAAGGGGTCACCCATTTAAGACAGAGATGAGGAGACATTTTTTCTCTCAGAGGGTCGTGCGTCTTTGGAATTCTCTTCCTCAAAAGGTGGTGAAAGCAGAGTCTTTGAATATTTTTAAGGCAGAGGTAGATAGATTCTTGATAAGCAAGGGGGTGGGTGGAAGGTAATTGGGGATAGGCGGAAATGTGGAGTTGAGATTACAATCAAATCAGTCATGATCTTATTGAATGGCGGAGCAGGCTTGAGGGGCCAAGTGGTCTACTGCTCGTAATTCGTATGTTCGTATGTACTCACTGCCTGATGGAGGTGGAGGAATAAATTGCTTTAACCAGCTAAGCTACCAAGAGCTATATGATCAGGAATAAGCCATTTGGTCCATTGACCCTACTTAATATGTTAGCATCCCACTTTCCTGCCCCTCTCCATATCCCTTAATACCTTGACCACATACTGGCCTCACTTCTACACGCCACAGTTGATTCTGCATGTACCTGTTTCTTTTGATTGCCCGGCATTAGTGTGACATGTGCCAGTGCCAAAGTCAGTGGTCTGTGCTTGTTCAGTCTAATAACATGTCGTAGGAAGTTCAAGTAGTGAAGAAACACTCTAAATAAAGGACTGTCAATTTTTCTTATCTCCTTTGGTGGGTTCCACAGACAATGAATAGAGCTTAATTCTTTCTGAAAGGAAATTCCAGTCTCAGCACAATCTAAAGCTAAGAATTGTATCTCTACCAGGCTTTATGCAAAGCCTAATAATAGTTAATTACACACTCTGGTTCCATGCACGTGGTCTTAAATATTGAAAGCTGATTCTGCAGTTGAGCAAGCTAAATCCATAAAGGGTGCCTCTGTCTTAATTGAGAAATCTAGTTGAAAGGCCAAGTCCCAGAGTGCAGGACACCCAGCAAGGTTGAGTGAAGAGCAGGAAAGAAATAGTGATTAAGCTTGGAGTTTTAAAGCCTGTAGATTGTGGGAGCTAGGAGAATTTGAGGTCATAGAGAGAGAGACAGCACTGAAACAGGCCCTTCGGCCCACTGAGTCTGTGCCGACCAATAACCACCCACTTATACTAATCCTACATTAATCCCATATTCTCAACCATATCCCCACCTTCCCTCAATTCTCCTACCACCTATCTACACTAGGGGCAATTTACAATGGCCAATTTACCTATCAACCTGCAAGTCTTTGGCTGTGGGAGGAAACCGGAGCACCCGGCGAAAACCCACACGGTCACAGGGAGAACTTGCAAACTCTGCACAGGCAGTACCCAGAACTGAACCCGGGTCGCTGGAGCTGTGAGGCTGCAGTGTTAACCACTGCGCCACTGTGCCGCCCTATGCCACTGTGCCAAATGAGTTAAGAGTGTGCGATGGTTCAGTGAATCTTGATTTCAACACAGTGAGTATGGAGTCAGGAAGGAACAATGTGTAAGATGGTGTGCTTATAGCCTAGGAGCAAAAGGAGAGTGGAAAGCTCAAAGGAAATGGACAGACAAGAAAAGCTGTAATGGAGAGAGAGGATGGAGACTGGAGGGGAGGAGTGCCAGTTAGCTGACAAATTCAAAGTGATTTTTGTTTTGAGAGCCTTTTTTCCCCCCTTCCATTCTGACCTTGCCCTGCAGCATTCCTTCGATGCCATGTAACACAATAGAGGTGGGTAGGTTAACAAAGGCATTGCAGGAATGAATCCGTATCCCATTACTTCATGGTGCTGGATATTAAAGGAACAGGAGTAGGTTATGTAACCCCTCAAGCCCGTTCTGCCATTCAGTAAGATAATTTCTGATCTGCGGCCTAAATCCATATACCAGCCTTTGCCCCATAGCCCTTAGTAGATTTTGGTTAACCAACGGTATCAATCTCAGATTTAAATTAACAATTGATCTGTCATCAATTTCCATTTGCAGAAGAGAGTTCCAAACTTCTACCACCCTTTGTGTGTGGAAGTATTTTAATTTCACTCCTGAAATTGAACTCGCTGGAGTTCAGAAGAGTGAGGGGGAATCTCATAGAAACCTATAAAATTCTAACAGGACTTGACAAGGTAGATGCAGGAAGGATGTTCCTGATGGTGGGGGAGTCCAGAACTAGGGGTCATAGTCTAAGGATACAAGGTAAACCTTTCAGGACTGAGATAAGGAGAAATTTCTTCACCCAGAGAGTGGTGAGCCTGTGGAATTCGCTACCACAGAAAGCAGTTGAGGCCAAAACATTGTATGTTTTCAAGAAGGAGCTAGATATAGCTCTTGGGTCTAAAGGGATCAAAGGGTATGGGGCGAAAGTGGGAACAGGCTACTGAGTTGGATGTTCAGCCATGATCATAATGAATGGCGGAGCAGGCTCAAAGGGCCGAATGGCCTACTCCTGCTCCTATTTTCTATGTTTCTATGAAAGATATGGCTCTAATTTTTAGACCATGCCCGCTCGTGCTAGACTGCCCAACCAGCAGAAACAGTTACGCTATCTGCACTATCTGTATCTAACCTATTTGTTCCCCTCAATATCTTGAAAATTTTAATCAAATTACCCCTTAACCTTCTAAATTCCAGGGAATAAAACCCTAGTTTATGTAATCTCTCCTCTTAATTTAACCCTGGCGTTCAGTTATCATTCTGGTAATTCTACGCTGCACTCCCTCCAAAGGCGTGGTGCCCGGAACTGCTCACAGAACTCCAGGTGTGATCTAACCAGGGATTTGTCTAGGTGAAGCATGACATTCACCCCCTTTATATTCTATCCTTCTAGATATAATGGCCAATATTCCATTAGCCTTTTTGATTATTTTCTGTACCTGTTTGTGACATTTAATGATTTATGTACCTGGACCCCCAAGTCTCCCTGGACTTTAATTGTTTCTAGCTTTTCACCATTTAGAAAGTACCCCATTCTGTCTTTTTTGGTCCAAAGTGGATGACCTCAATTTGCTTACATTGAAATCCATTTGCCACAGTTTCGCCTATTCACTTAATCTATCAATATCTCTTTGTCCTTTTAAGCTTCGTGCTTACAGTGTTACCTATCTTTGTGTCATCGGCAAGTTTGGATATGCGGCTCTCTATCCCATCATCTAAATAGTTAATAAACACGATAAGTAGTTAAGGCTCCAACACAGTTTCTTGCGGGACACCACTCATCATATTCTGCCAATTAAAGGACCTGCTTATTATCCCTGCTATCTCCATCCGCTCAGTCAATTTCCAAACCAGGTCAATAACTTCCCTTCAATCCATGAGCTTCAACTTGAGCTAACAATCTCTTATGAGAGACTTTATCAAATGCTCTGGAAGTCCATGTAAGTAATATGCATGGACTGCCCACTACTTCAGTTACTCCTTCAAAATATTCAATCAGATTCATCAGGCATCATCTCTTTACAAATCCATGCTGGCTCTGATCAGCTGAAATTTTTCAAGATGCTCAGTCACCCTATCCTCAATTATAGAATCTAGCAATTTCCTGACAACAGATGGTAAGCGAACTGGTCTATAATTCCCTGGTTTGCCTCCGTCACCTTTCTTAAATAGTGGAATGACGTGCAATTTTCCAATCTTAATAAATGGTTCCAGAATCAAGAGAACTTTGGAAGATTACAGTTAAGGTATCTGCAATGTTTTCACCTACTTCCTTTAAAACCAGCTGGCCCTGGGAATTTGTCACTCTTTGGTGCCAGTATTTTCTTCATTACTATTATTTTGCTTATGTTAATTTTGGTGAATCACTGTCCCTGATTCACTAATAGTTTCCTTGGAATGTTTTGCACGCTGATCTCTTCCACTGCTAAGTAATTACTGTAAGTACTGACACAAAGTAATTATTCGATATGTCTGCCATTTCCTGATTTTCATTGACAATATTACCATTAACAGTTTTCAAGGGGCCCACACTGCTCCTGGCCATTCATTCTTCCTAATATAATTGTAAAAATTTTTTGTGTTGATTTAGATATCCCTTGCAAGTTTCTTTTCATACTCCTTTTATATAGCTCTTACTATCTGTTTAAACACCTTTTGCTGTTCTTTGTACCTTTCCCAGTCGCCAGAGTCTGTGCTATTTTTTGCACCTTTGTATGCTTTATCTTTGTTTTATTTTGTCTCTTACATCTTTAGTTATCTATAGCTGTTTCTTTGGCAAGTAGAACTCTTGCCCTTTAGGGGTATAAACTGGTTCTGTACTGAATTCTTTCTTGAACACCCATTAACGTCAGCCTTACCTAAACCCAAAATCCAAGAAGTTGTTTTGCATTTCTTCCTTTCAAACACTACGTTAAACTCGATCGTATTATGGTTGCTATTAGATAAATTTCACACGCCGTTAGGCTGTTAACTAAATTTGGCTCATTCCTCATTACTGAATGTAATACTGACCTGCGCTTTTGTTGGTTCTAGGATATATTACTGCAGAAAACTATCCTAAACATACTCAAGTAATTCACTCCCTTTCTGACATGTGCGAGTCTATATTCCTTTATAATCCCGATCTATATTCTTTTACTGCATGCTTGTCTAATCTCTACATTTATGCAATCTACTACTTCACAGATGCGACCAAGGGCTTAAACACAACTTTCACTCCAGTCTTAAGTCCTTTTCTATTTCTTAATTTTACCCATAAAGTCTCCAATGCCTACTTGCCTCTTGTCTTATCCTCTCTTACCATTGAAGTGATTTCATCCTTAATCACTAAGGCTACTCCTCCTCCTCCTCTACCATTTTCCCTATCTTTCCTGTAGACCTTATAATCTGGTATATTTAGTTCTTAGTCCTGACCGTCTTGCAGCAATGTCTTAGTAATAGCTACCTTGTCATACCCTCCAAGTTGAATTTGCACCTGCAGTTTATTCAGTTTGTCCTTTATACTCTTTGTGTTTGTATAAAGAAGGCTTATTTGGGCTACAGAACCTAACCTGTCCTTCTGTTGTAATGTTTTACTCACACATTTCTTATTTCTCTCTCCTGGTTTAATTACTTCATATCTTTTCGTTTTCCTTTTACCTGTAGTGCCTAAAACACAATTTCTGACTGTTACCCTACTGTCTTCCCTTTAGTTTGATTTAGAACTATTATTTATACTACCTTTTCCACCAAGCCCACCCCCATTTGCTCGTTTAAAGTCCGTGTGACCGCTCTATTTTTCCTTTTCGCTAAGACCCTTGTCTCAGCCCAGTTCAGGTGGAGCCTGTCTCAACAGTGCAGTTCCTTCCTGTCCAATACTGGTTCCAGTGTCCCATACATTGGAACCTGTTTTACTATCGCCTCTCCATCAGTCACGTGTTCACCTCCCTAATCTTCTTATCTGTATGCCAGTTTGCACATGGTACAGGTAATAATCCGGAGATTATAACCCTTGATGTCCTGTTCTTTAATTTAGTGCCTGGTACTCTTCAAACAAGAATGCTTGCCTACTCTTTCCTATGTTGGTTCCAACATGGATCACAATGACTCAGAATTAGGTAGGCCATTTAGGACTGAGATGAGGAGGAATTTCTTCACTCAGAGGGTGGTGAATCTGTGGAATTCTCTATCCCAGAGGACCGTTGAGGTGCAGTCATTGAGTATTTTCAAGACAGAAATCGATAGATTTCTAGATAGTGAAGATATCAAGGGATATAGGGATAATGGGTAGAAATGGAGTTGAGGTCATGATCTAGTTCAATAGTGGAGCAGGCTCGAGGGGCCGAATGGCCTTTCCTGCTTCTATTTCCTATGTTCCTATGATCCTCCCACTCCCTCTAATATTCTTTCAAGCTGGTTCAAGATGGCCCTCACCCTGCCACCAGTTAGGAAACATACCATGTGGGACTCTTGAACCTTCTTACAAAGGATGCTATCTGTCCCCAAATTATTGAATCCCCCACAATCATAGGGTTATTACAGCACAGAAGAAGGCCATTCAGCCCATCAAGTCCATGCCGGCTCTCTGGAGCATTCCAGTCAGTCCCATTCCAGCGCTCTATCTGCATAGCCCTGCAAGTTTGTTTCTCCCAAGTACCCATCCAATTTCCTTTTGAAATCATTCATATCATTCTACCAGCTTGCAGGCAACTCATTGTGTAAAAAAAATTCTTCCTCACATCCCCCCTGCATCTCTTGCCCAAAAGCCTAAATCTATATCCCCTAATCCGTGTACCTTCAGCAAATGGGAACAGCTTTTCTTTGTATACCTGTCATGAACTTGTACACCTCTTATAAAATCTCCCCTCAATCTGATTTGCTCTAAGGAGAACAACCCCAGCATCTCCAACCCAAACTTGTAGCTAAAATCCCTCATACCTGGAACCATTCTGCTAATACTCCTCTACACCATCTCAAGAACCCTCATGTTCTTCCAAAAGTGTGGTGACCAGAACTGGATGCAATCCTCAAGTTGTGGCCTAACCAGAGCTTTATAAAGGTTCAGCATAACTTCCTTACTTTTGTACTCAATCCCTCTATTTATGAAGTCCAAGATCCGATATGCTTTGTTGACCACTCTCTCAATATGACCTGCCACCTTCAAGGATCTGTGCACTTGGACCCCAAGGTCCCTCTGAACCTGCACACTCTAGAACTATGTCATTGGGCTGGATTTTCAAAGTGGTGGCCGGAAACAGGAGCGTGGTCTGGATTTTCGTTTGAAACCTGCCACCTGCGGGTGGCACAGGAACGCCTGGTTAGTGTTAAAGGCCCAGCTGATGGAGGTCAGGTGGGAACAGGCAACTCTGACATTAGACATAGCAGTCAGGATGAGTTGCGGCATATGTACCCTCCCAGACAGCAGGAGACCAGAGGAAAAGAGTGTGGGCGGATTCAGATTGCACTTTTCAAATGGGAAAACCTTAATTGGTATGGAGACGGGTTTCCTGTTTGGCTAGAGCCAGTGGGATTGAAAATGGCAGTGGGACAGATCAAGTCTACGACTCATGTTAACTTCCACAGCAGCCATCACTGAGGATGCTGGTTGTCCTGAGGGAGAGATCTGCCTTCCACAGCACCAGAGGGAGGTGAGATGTTACAGGGGAGCTGGAGGCCGAGCACTCGGGGCAGGACAGACCCTTGCTTCATCAATAACCGAAACCCTTCTAGACGGGTATTGGAGGGTGCCACCTAATCAATCCAGGCACTGGAATTGCATCTTCAGAAACCCGATGGCCTGCTAAATGGTTTGCCTGCTGAGCAGGCGGCATTGGTTGTTTCGCCTCTGTGTTTTTGTCTGGGGCTCCCGTAGAGGGGTCATTAGCCATTTATTCAAGTGATTTCCCTTGTCCGCTTGGATCAATCCACGCACTTTGGAGGTTGGAGTGAATATCTGAGGCAGCCTGGACTGGTGGAGGATGAAGGAGTCACAGCAGCTGCCAGGAAAGCGAGTGCAAAAATTTTGTGGTAACGGACCATTTGGACGTTGAGGGAGTGGAAGCGCTTCCTGTTGATGGATATCACTGGCCAGTCGCTGGGTGCCTTGATGGCCACATGGGCACAATCGATGATGCCATGCACCTAAAAGAGTCCATTGATGGCATTAAAACCCAATGCCCTCTGTGCCAGCACAGGCCCATCTGTGTCAAAGTGGATGTAATCAATGCCCTCCTGAAAAGGGCATTCCTGAGCTATCTGATGGCCTAAAGAGATGGCGAATGCAAGGTGCCATCCAGGTCAACAGCTGATTCCTGGAACAGCCTGATTGCATAGAAGCTCAGAGCATCTGAGACTTTGATGGCTGCAGATAGGAGGCGGCCATGGGGGCCATGAGGCCTCAGGTCATTGTAGATCAGAGCACATAGGACTGAAACCATTTGCCTGGAGAGACGCATGCCTCCGTTGGCACTGGCGCTCTGTCATTTGTAGGTAGCTGACTCTTGGGCTGTGCATCTGATGTCTTGGGTAGCGTCTTCCTCCCCTTGCAGCCCCCACTCTTTTCCTCTGGTCTCCTGCTGTCTAGGAGGGTATATATGCCGCAACTCATCCTGGCTGCTATGTCTAATGTCAGAGTTGCCAGTTCCCACCTGACCTCCGTCAGCTGGGCCTTTAACACTAACCAGGCATTCCTGTGCCAAGCGTAGCTGCCATAGTGATGCCAGTGGGCTCACATTCCTATCCGGTCTCATGTCAATCTCCAGTGTAACATTGAGCTCCTACCTCTGCAACAATATCCTCAGTGAGACACGCCTGAGGCAGCTAAGCTTCATTTGCTGCCTCCGCTTTAAATTAAAAAGCCATTTCCTTTGCTCTCAAATAAAAACTGAAAGTGCTGGAAATACTCAGCAGGTCTGGCAGCATCTGTGGAGAGAGAAACAGAGTTAACGTTTCTGGTCTGTGACCTTTCATCAGAACTGTTGCTCTCCTCTCCCTCTACAATGCTCACGTCCGCACTATCCTGCTGTGCTCCCCCCATGTCATTTTTCCCATTCTCAACAGGCAATTAATTGGATGCGGGTGCCCGACCCATTTCCCCCACCCCCCTGCCGGCTGAAGTTTAAAAATAGGATCATGTTCCCGCAGCAGGACCCAGTGCCGATCTCTGAGAACATGATCTTCAAATCGCACTTGCTGCCTTCCCCGCTCTCAGCTGGGATTGAAAATCTGGCCCATCATTGCCTCTCCCTATACCTTGGGAACATAGGACCAGGAGTAGGCCATTTAGCCCGTCGAGCCTGCTCCACGATTCATTGAGACCATGGCTGATCATCTACATCAACGCCACTTTCCCACACCATCCCTATAACCCTTGATGTCATTAGTATCCAGATATCTTTCGATTTCTGTCCTAAACATGCTCAACGTAAAGAAATGCTCATCTCCCAACCACCCAGTTGGCTTGCCGAGATCAACAGGCGTCTCTTAATGCAGTCAAACTATGACAGAGAAGAAAAAAACACAAACTCATAACCTCGCTTCAAAAGGTGGGAAAAGAAGAAAAATTCTGTAACTTGTCCACTGGAGCGTGAGAACAATGCTCGACTCTGCTGACAGTAGCCACCCCCAATGGCACTCAGCCCTGGTGGCCCATGAGCTAGCCAGACTAGACATTGATATAGCGGCCCTGAGTGAGGTCTGCATCTCGGAGCAAGGCAGTCTAACAGAATACAAAGCTGGCTACACTCTATTGGCCAGGTAGACCTTAAGGTGAACAATGCCTCTTACGTGTCGGCTTCATGGTGAAGAAGACTGTCACCACTAAACTTTGAAGCTTGCCAATTCGCCATTCCGAAAACATCATGTCCCTGCACCTCGTACTCCAAGACCAGCAGTATGCAACTCTCATCAGCGTTTATGATCCAACCCTGAAGGCTAACCCAGCTGGCAAAGATAGGCTCTACACAGATCTCCTTGAACTCATCCAGAATGCCCCTTCCAAGGACAAAATTGCCATCCTTGATTATTTCAGCGCCACAGTGGCCATGAAAGCCTGGCATTGAAGGCATTGCTCAGAAGCCATGGATTTGTGAGCAAACTTGTAATTCATGGAATAAAAGGGACGGTAGCAACATGGATATGAAATTGGCTGAGTGACAGGAAACAAAGAGTAGTGGATAATGGATGTTTTTCGGTCTGGAGGAAAGTTTGTAGTGGAGATTCCCAGGAGTCAATGTTGGGACCCTTGCTTTTCCTGATATATATTAATGACCTAGACCTTTGCGTACAGGGCACAATTTCAAAGTTTGCAGATGATACGAAACTTGGAAGCATTGTGAACTGTGAGGAGGATAGTGTAGAACTTCAAAAGGACGTAGGCAAGTTGGTGGAATGGGCAGACAGTTGGTAGATGAAGTTCAATGCAGAGAAATGTGAAGTGATTCATTTTGGTAGGAAGAGCATGGAGAGACAATAAAGAATAAAGGGTAGAATTCCAAAGGGGGTGCAGGAGCAGAGGGACCTGGGTGTATCTGTGCATAAGTCATTGAAGGTGGCAGGACAGGTTGAGAGAGCATACAGTATCCTGGGCTTTATTAATAGGGGCATAGAATACAAAAGCAAGGGAGTTATGTTGAAGTTGTATAAGACACGAGTTCGACCTCAGCTGGAGAATTGCATCCAATTCTGGGCGCCGCACATGAGGAAAGACGTGAGGGTATTGGAGAGAGTACAGAAAAGATTCATGAGAATGGTTGAAGGGATGAGGAATTTCAGTTATGACGATAGATTGGAGAAGTTAGGACTGTTTTCCTTGGAGAAAAGAAGGCTGAGATGTGATTTGATAGAGGTATTCAAAATCATGAGGGGTCTGGATAGAGTAGATAGGGAGAAACTGTTCCCACTCTTGAAAGGATCGAGAACGAGAGGGCACAGATTTAAAGTATTTGGTAAGAGAAGCAAAAGTGACATGAGGAAAAGCTTTTTCACACGGTGAGTGTTTAAGGTCTGGAATGTACTGCCTGAGAACGTGGTGGAGGCAGGTTCAATTGAAGCATTCAAAAGGGAATTAGACAGTTATATGAAAAGGAAGAATGTTAAGGGTTACGGGGAGAAGGCAGTGGAATGGAACTGAGAGAGTTGATCTTTCAGAGAGCTGGTGCGGACACGATGGGCCGAATGGCCTCCTTCTGCACTGTACTGATTCTGTGATTGAGCTTCCACAGCCCTCTGGGGTAGAGAATTCCAAAGATTCACCACCTTCTTAAGTAAAGAAATTCCTCCTCATCTCAGTCTTAAGTGGCTTACCCTTTAATCTGAGACTATGTCCCCTGGTTCTAGCCTCACCAGCCAGGGGAAACACACTATTTACATCTACCCTGTCATGCCCTGTAAGAATTTTGTAACTTTCAATGCGATCACCTCTCATTCTTCAAAACTCTAGAGAATACAGGCCCAGTTTCCTCAATCTCTCCTCATAAGACAATCCCGCCATCCCAGGGATTAGTCTGGTGAACGTCCATTGTACTCCCTCTACGGCAAGTATACAATACTCCAGTTGCGGTCTCACCAAGGTTCCATACAATTGCAGCAAGACTTCTTTACTCCTGTACTCAAAACCCTTTGCGATGAAGGCCAACATACCATTTGCCTTCCAAATTGCTTACTGCACCTACATGTCACCTTTTAGTGACTCAGGAACACGGACACCCAGGTGCCTTTGGACATCAACACTTACCAATTTCTCACCATTTAAGAAATACTGTTGCTGGAATTTTGCATTAGGCGGGAGGCCCCACTCACTGGTCAAAAAGTCGGGGCGAGCCCGCCTTCTCCAGGCGTGGAAGCCACGTTATAACTTTACGTGGCCCAGGCCCTTAATT